>NW_027520987.1:0-149168 GCF_052094955.1 Ictidomys tridecemlineatus
ACAGTCCTTCTGCACCTCAGTCTATAACAGTCCTTCTGCACCTCAGTCTCCAACCTCTTCTCTGTGTAACAGTCTTTCTGTACCTCAGTCTCCAAACTCTGCTCTCCTTAAGATCCTATTGCAACCCATTCTTTAAACTCTGCTCTGTGTAATTGTCCTTCTGTACCCCAGTCTCCAAGCACTGCTCTCTGTATTGGGACTTCTGCACCTCAATCTCCAACCTCTGCTCTCAGCAAGGGTCCTTCTGCACCTCAGTCTTCAAATTCTTCTCTCTGTAAAAGTGCTTCTGCACCTCAGTCTCCAACCTCTGCTCTCTGTCACATCCTCCTGCAACCCAGTATTAAACCTCTGCTCTCTGTAACAGTCCTTCTACACACCAGTCTCCAAACTCTGTTCTCTGTAACAGGCATTCTGCACCCCAGTCTCCAACCTCTGTTATCTGTATCAGTCCTTCTTCATTCCAGTCTCCAATCTCTGCTCTCTGCAAAAATCCTTCTTCACCCAAGTCTCCAACATATACTCGCTGTAAGATCCTTCTGCACACCTGTCTCCAACCTCTGCTGTCTGTAACACTCCTCTGTATCACAGTCTCCAACTTCTGCTCTCTGTAAGGGTCCTTTTGCACCTCAGTCTCAGACTTCTGCTCTCTGCAACACTACTTCTGCACCCCAGTCTCCTATCTTTGCTCTCTGCAACAGTTTTTCTGCTCCTCAGTCTTTAACCTGTGCTCTCTGTTAAAGTCCTTCTGCACCCCAGTCTCCAACCTGTGCTCTCAGAAAAGGTTCTTCTGCACCACAGTCTCAAACCTCTGCTCTCTCTAACCATCCTTCTGAACGCAAGTCTCCAAATTCTGCGCTCTGCAACGATCCTTCTGCACCACAGTCTCCAAAGTCTGCTTTCTGTAACCGTCATCTGCATCTCAGTCTCCATCCTCTGCTCTATGCAACAGTTCTTTTTCACCCAAGTCTCCAACATCTGCTCTCTGAAAAAGTCCTTCTAAACCCTAGTCTCCAAACTCTGCTCTGTGTAACAGTCCTTGAATAGCCCAGTCTCCATTCTCTGCTCGCCCCAAGGATCCTTCTGCACCCCAGTCTCCATACTCTTCTCTATGCAACTGTCCTTTTGCACCCCAGTCTCCAGCATCTGCTCTCTGCAACAGTCCTTCTCCACCCCAGTCTCCAACCTCTGCTCTCTGTAACAGTCCGTCTAGACCCCAATCTCCAAACTCTACTCTCTGTAACAGTCTTTCCACACCCCAGTCTAAAACCTCTGCTCTCTGCATAAGTTTTTATGCACCCCAGTCTCCAACCTCTTTTCTCTGTAACTATCCTTCTGCACCTCAGTCTCCAAACTCTGCTCTTTGCAAGGGTCCTTCTGCACCTCAGTCTCCAACCTCTACTCTCTGAAACAGTGCTTTTGCACCTCAGTCTCCAACCTCTGCTCTTTGTAAGATCCTTCTTCACTCCAGTCTAAAACCTCTGCTCTCTGTAACAGGCCTTGGGAACCCCAGTCTCCAACCTCTGCTCTCTGCAACGATCCTTCTGCACCCCAGTCTCCAACCTCTGCTCCCTGAAACAGTCTTTGTGCAACCCAGTCTCCAACATCTGCTCTCTCCAACAGTTCTTCTGCACCCCAGTCTGAAAAATCTATTCTCTGCAACAATCCCTCTGCACCCCAGTCTCCAACCCCTGCTCTCTGTAAAAGTCTTTCTGTACCTCAGTCTCCAAACTCTGCTTTCTGCAACAGTCCTTCTGCACGCAAGTCTCCAACCTCTGCTCTCTGCAACATTCCTTCTGCACCCCAGTCTCCAAACTGTACTCTCTGTAAAAGTCTTTCTGCACCTAAGTCTCCAAACTCTGCTCTCTGTAACAATATTTCAGCACCCTAGTCTCAAACATCTGCTCTCTGCAACCACCCTTCTGCACCTCAGTCTCCAACCTCTGCTCTCTGCAACGATCCTTCTGCACCCCAGTCTCAAACCTCCTCTCGCTGCAAAAGTCTTTGTGATCCCCAGTCTCCAGCATCTGCTTTTTGCAACAGTTCTTCTGTACCTCAGTCTGAAAACTCCGCTCTCTGTAATACTCCATTTGCAACACAGTCTCCTACCTCTGCTCTATGTAACAGTCCTTCTGTACCTCAATCTCCAATTTCTGTTCTATGCAACAGTCCTTCTACACCCCAGTCTCCATACTCTGATCATCCCAACTATCCTTCTGCACCCCAGACTCCAAAGTCTGTTATCTACTCAGTTCTTCTGCACCCCAGTCTCCAACCTCTGCTCTCTGTAACAGTCCTTCTGTACCATAGTCTCCAACCTCTGTTCTCTGTAAGGGTCCTTATGTACCCCAGTCTCCAACCTCTGCTCTCTGTAACAGTCCTTCTGTACCATAGTCTCCAACCTCTGTTCTCTGTAAGGGTCCTTATGTACCCCAGTATCCAACCTCTGCTTTCTATATCACTCGTTTTGAACCACAGTCTCCAAACTCTGCCCTCTATAACCGTCCTTCTGCAACTCAGTCTGCAACCTCTGCTATTTGCAACAGTCCTACTGCACCCTAGTCTCCAAACTTTGCTCTCTGAAACAGTCATTTTGCACCCCAGTCTCCAACATCTGCTCTCTGCAACAGTCATTCTCCACCCTAGTCTCCAAACTTTGCTCTCTGTAACAGTCCTTCTGTACTGCATTCTCAAACCTCTGCTCTCTGTAAGGGTACTTCTGCACCCGAGTCTCCAACCTCTGCTTTCTGTGTCAGTCCTTATGCTCCCCAGTCTCAAACCTCTGCTCTGTGTAACTGTCCTGCACTTTAGTCTTTAACCTCTTCTCTCTGCTACAGTCTTTCTGGATCCCAATCTCCAAACTCTACTCTCTGCAACAGTCCTTCTACATCCCAGTCTAAAACCTCTGCTCTCTGCAACAATCCTTCTGAACCCCAGTCTCCAACCTCTGATCTCTGCAACCACCCTTCTGCAACTCAGTCTCCAACCTCTGCTCTCTGCAACGATCCTTCTGCACCCCAGTCTCAAACCTCCTCTCGCTGCAACAGTCCTTGTGATCCCCAGTCTCCAGCATCTGCTTTTTGCAACAGTTCTTCTGTACCTTAGTCTGAAAACTCCGCTCTCTGTAATACTCCATTTGCAACACAGTCTCCTACCTCTGCTCTCTGTAACAGTCCTTCTGTACCTCAATCTCCAATCTCTGTTCTATGCAACAGTCCTTCTACACCCCAGTCTCCATACTCTGATCATCCCAACTATCCTTCTGCACCCCAGACTCCAAAGTCTGTTATCTACTCAGTTCTTCTGCACCCCAGTCTCCAACCTCTGCTCTCTGTAACAGTCCTTCTGTACCATAGTCTCCAACCTCTGTTCTCTGTAAGGGTCCTTATGTACCCCAGTATCCAACCTCTGCTTTCTATATCACTCGTTTTGAACCACAGTCTCCAAACTCTGCCCTCTATAACCGTCCTTCTGCAACTCAGTCTGCAACCTCTGCTATTTGCAACAGTCCTACTGCACCCTAGTCTCCAAACTTTGCTCTCTGAAACAGTCATTTTGCACCCCAGTCTCCAACATCTGCTCTCTGCAACAGTCATTCTCCACCCTAATCTCCAAACTTTGCTCTCTGTAACAGTCCTTCTGTACTGCATTCTCAAACCTCTGCTCTCTGTAAGGATACTTCTGTACCCGAGTCTCCAACCTCTGCTTTCTGTGTCAGTCCTTATGCTCCCCAGTCTCAAACCTCTGCTCTGTGTAACTGTCCTGCACTTTAGTCTTTAACCTCTTCTCTCTGCTACAGTCTTTCTGGATCCCAATCTCCAAACTCTACTCTCTGCAACAGTCCTTCTACATCCCAGTCTAAAACGTCTGCTCTCTGCAACAATCCTTCTGAACCCCAGTCTCCAACCTCTGATCTCTGTAACAATCCTTATGCACCTCAGTCTCCAACCTCTGCTCTCTACAACGGTCCTTCTGCACCTCAGTCTCCAACCTCTACTCTCGGTAACAGTGCTTCTGCACCTCAGTCTCCATCCTCTGCTCTCTTTAAGATCCTTCTGCAACCCAGTCTCCAATCTCTGCTCTCTGTAGCAGTCCTTGATCACCCCAGTCTCCAAATTCTTCTATCTGTAACAGGGCTTCTGCACCCCAGTCTCCAACCTCTGCTGTCTGTATCAGTCCATCTGCACCCCAGTCTCCAACGTCTGCTCTCTGCAACGATCCTTCTCTACGCCAGTCTCTAACCTCTACTGTCTGCAACAGTCTTTGTGCAACCCAGTCTACAACATCTGCTCTCTGCAACAGTTCTTTTTTACCTCAGTCTTAAAACTCTGCTCTCTGCAATAATCCTTCTGCACCCCAGTTTCCAACATCTGCTCTCTGCAACATTCCTTCTGCTCCCCAGTATCAAACCTGTTCTCTCTGTAAAAGTCCGTCTGCACCCCAGTCTCCAACCTCTTCTCTTTGTAACGATCCTTTTGACACTCAGTCTCGAACCTCCACTCTATGTAACAGTTTTTCTGCACCTCAGTCTCCAAACTCTTTTTTCTGTGAGATCTTTCTGAAACTCAGTCTCTAAAGTCTGCCTTCTGAAACAGTCCTTCTGCACCCCAGTCTTTAATCTGCTCTCTGCAACAGTCCCTCTGCACCTCAGTCTCCAAACTCTGCTTTCTGCAACAGTCCTTCTGCACACAAGTCTCCAAACTCTGCTCTCTGCAAAATTTATTCTGCACTCCATTCTCCAACCTGTGCTCCTTGTAAAAGCCCTTCTGCATCCCAGTCTCCAAACTCTGCTCTCTGTAACGATCCTTCTGCACCCCAGTCTTGAACCTCTGCTCTCTGCAACGATCCTTCTGCACCTCAGTCTCCCACTTCTGCTCTCTTCAAAGATCCTTCTGCACCCCAGTGTGAAACCTCTGCTTGCTGCAACAGTCCTTGTGAAACCCAGTCTCCAACATCTGCTTCCTGAAACAGTTCTTCTGTACCTCAGTCTGAAAACTCTGCTCTCTGCCATAATCCAAATGCACCCCAGTGTCCAACCTCTGCTCTCTGTAACAGTCCTTCTGTACCTCAGTCTCAAATCTCTGCTCTATGGAACAGTCCTTCTGCACACAAGTCTCCAACATCTGCTCTCTTAAACAGTCCTTCTACACCCCAGTCTCCAACCTCTGCTCTCTGCAACAGTCCTTCTACACCCCAGTCTTCACACTCTGCTCGCCCCAATGATCTTTCTGCACCCGTCTTCAACGTCTGCTCTCTGCAACAGTCCTTCTACACCCCAGTCTCCATACTCTTATCACCCCAACGGTCCTTCTGCACGGCAGTCTCCAAACTCTGTTCTCGACATCGGTTCTTATGCACCCCAGACACCAACCTCTACTCTCTGTAACAGTCCTTCTGTACCACAGTCTCCAACCTCTGTTCTCTGTAAGGGTCCTTATGCACCCCAGTATCCAAACTCTGCTTTCTGTATCAGTTGTTTTGAACCACAGTCTCAAAACTCTGCCCTCTGTAACCGTCCTTCTGCAACTCAGTCTGCAACCTCTGCTCTCTGCAACAGTCTTTCTGCAACCCAGTCTCCATCCTCTGCTCTCTGCAACAGTCCTTTTGCACCCCAGTTTCCAAAATTTGCTCTCTGCAGCAGTCCTTCTCCATCCCAGTCTCCAACCTCTGCTCTCTATAACAGTCCTTCTGTACTGCATTCTCCAACCTCTGCTCTCTGTAAGGGTACTTCTACACCCGAGTCTCCAACCTCTGTTTTCTGTATCAGCCCTTCTGCACCCCAGTCTCCAACCTGTGCTCTGTGTAACTGTCCCTCTGCACCTTACTCTCAAACCTCTTCTCTCTGTTACAGTCCTTATAGACCCCAGTCTCCAAACTCTGCTCTCTGTAACAATCCTCTGCACCTCAGTCTCCAACCTCTGGTCTCTGCAACGGTCCTTCTGCACCTGAGTATCCAAACTCTACTCTCTGTAACTCTGCTTGTACACCTCAGTCTTTAACCTCTGCTCTATGTAAAATCCTTCTGCAACCCAGTCTCCAAACTCTGCTCTCTGTAGCTGTTCTTCTGCACCTCACTCTCCAAACTCTGCAAAAGTCCTTCTACACCTCAATCTGAAAATTTTGGTCTCTGTAACAATCTTTCTGCACCCCAGACTTCAACATCTGCTCTCTGTAACAGTCATTCTGCACCTCAGTTTCCAAACTCTGCTCAATGTAAGATCCTTCTGCAACACAGTCTCCAAAATTTGCTCCCCTAAACAGTCCTTCTGCACCTCAGTCTCCAACATCTGCTCTCTATAACAGTCGATCTACACCTCAGTCTAAAACCTCTTCTCTCAGAAGGATCCATCTGAATTCAAGTCTCAAGACACTGCTCTCTGTAACAGTCCTCCTGCACCTCAGTCTCCAAACACTGCTGTTTGTAAGAGCCTTCTGCCACTCAGTCCCTAACTATGCTCTCGATATCAGTCCTTCTGCACCCCAGACTTCAACCTCTGCTCTCTGCAACAGGCCTTCTGCACCCCAGTCTTCAACCTCTTCTCTCTGCTACGATCATTCTACACCTCAGTCTCCAACATCTGCTCTCTGTAAGATCCTTCTGCAACCCAGTCTCCCAACTCTGCCCTCTCTAACAGACATTCTGCACCCCTTCTTTGAACTCTCCTCTCCGTAAGAGGCCTGCTGCACCCCAGTCTCCAAATTCTGTTCACTATAACAAGCCTTCTGCACCCCAGTCTCTAACCTCTGTCTCTGCAACAGTCCTTCTGCACCACATCTCCAAACTGTGGACTCTGCAACAGTCCTTCTCCACCTCAGTCTTAAAACGCTGTTCTCTGCTATGATCCTTTTGCACCTCAGTCTCCAACCTCTACTGTCTGCAACAGTCCTTCTGCACCTGGGTCCCCAACATCTGCTCTCTGTTAGATCCTTCTTCAACCCAGTAACTAAACTGTGATCTGTAGCAGTCCTTCTAGAGCCCTTCTCCACAGGCGTTCTTCACCCCAGTCTCCAACCTCTGCTCACTGTAACACTCTATTTGAACCACAGTCTCCAACCTCTTCTCTCTGCAACGATCATTCTGCACTCTAGTCTCCAACGTCTCCTCTCCTTAAAAGTCCTTCTGAACCTCTGTCTCCAAAATCTGCTCTCTGCAACAGTCCATCTTCACCCAAGTCTCCAACCTCTGCTCTCTGCAACAGTCTTTCTACACCCCAGTCTTCAACCTCTGTTCTCTCTAAAAGTCCCTCTGCACACCAGTCTCCAACCTCTGCTCTCTGTAACAATTCTTCTCCACCCCAGTCTCCAACCTCTGCTCTCTGTAACAGTCCTTCTGCCCCATATACTCCAAACTCTGCTCTCTGTCTTGATATACCGCAGTCTCCAAACTCTGCTCTCTATAACGGTCCCTCTGTACCCCAATTTCCAACTTCTGCTTTCTGTAACAGTCCTTCTGCACCTCAGTCTGAAACCTCTGCTCTCTGCACTATCCTTCTGCACCCCAGTCTCCAATCACGGCTCTCTGTAACATTCGTCCTACACCACAGTCACCAATCATTGCTCTCTGTAAGATCCTACTGCAACCCAGCCTCAGAAGTCTGCTCTTTATAACAGTTCTTCTGCAACCCAGTCTCCAAACTCTGCCCTCTGAAACAATCCTTCTGCAAGCAAGTCTGCAACCTCTGCTTTTTGTAACGGTCCTTCTGCACCCCAGTCTCACACCTCTGTTTTCTGTATCATAATTCTTTACCCCAGTCTCAAACGTCTGCTCTGTGTAACAGTCCTTCTGCATCTGTCTCCAACGTCTGTTCTCTGCAACAGTCCTTCTGCACCCCAGTATCCAACCTCTGCTTTCTGCAACATTCCTTCTGCACCCCAGTCTCCAACCTGTGCTCTCTGTAACAGTCCTTCTGCATCGCAGTCTCCCACCTCTTCTCTCTGTAACGATTCTTCTGCAGCCCAGTCTCCACCTCTGCTCTCTTCAAGGATTCTTCTGCAACTCAGTCTCCAACTTCTGCTCTCTTCAACGATCCTTCTGCACTCGAGTCACCAACCTCTGCTCTCTGTAACTGTTTTTCTCCACCTAAGACCCCAATCTCTTCTCTCTGCAAACGTCCGTCTGCACCCTGTCTCCAACCTCTGCTCTCTGCAAGGATCCTTATGCACCGCAGTCTCCAACATCTGCTCTCTGCAACTGTCTTTCTGCACCCCAGTCTCCAAAGTCTCCTCTCCTTAACACTCCTTCTGCACCGCAGTCTCCAACCTCTGTTTTCTGTAAGGTCGATCTGCACTCCAGTTTCCAAACTTTGCTCTCTGTAACTTTCCTTCTCCAACTCAGTCTAAAACCTCTGCTTTCTTCAATGGTCCTGCTGCAACCTAGTCTCCAACATCTGTTCTCTGAAACAGTCTTTCTACTCCCCAGTCTCCAAACTCTGCCCTCTGTATCAGTCGATCTGCATCCCTTCACCAAACTCTGCTCTTTGTAACAGGCCTTCTGCACCGATGTCTCCAACCTCTGTTCTCTGTAAAAGTCCTTCTGCACCCCAGTCTCAAACCTCTGCTCTCCACAAAGATGTTTCTGCACCCCAGTCTCCAACCTCTGTAATCTCCAACAGTCCTTCTGAACCTAAGTCTAAAAACTCAGTTCTCTGCAATGATTATTCTGCACCCCAGTCTCTAAACTCTGTTCTCTCTAACAGTCCTGTTCCACCTCAGTCTCCAAACTCTGCTCTCTGTAAGATCCTGCTGCAACCCTGTCTCCAAATTCTGCTCTCTGCAACAGTCCTTCTGGATCCCAGTCTCCAACATCTGCTCTCTGCAACAGTCCTTCTGCACTCCAGTCTTCAAATTCTGCTCACTTCAATAGTCCTCCTGCACCACAGTCTCCAACATCTGCTCTCTGTAAGATCCTCCTGCACCCCAGTTTCCAAACTCTGCTCTCTCTAGTGTTCCTTCTCCAACCCAGGCTCCAACCTCTGCTTCCTGCAAGTGTCCTGGGGCACCCCAGTCCCCATCATCTGTCCTCTTCAACAGTCCTTCTGCTCCCCAGTCTCCAATATCTGCTCTCTGTAACAGTCCTTAAGTAACGCAGTCTCCAACCTCTGCTCTCTGTAAAGGTCCTTCTGCACCCCAGTCTCCGATCTCTGCTTTCTGTATCAGTCTTTCTGAACCCCAGTCTTCAACCTCTCCTCTCTGTACCAGTCCTTCTACACCTCAGTCTCCAACCTCTGCTCTCTGTAACAGTCCTTCTACACCTCAGTCTGAATCATCTGCTCTCCAAGATCTTTCTGCAGCTCAGTCTGCAACCTGTGCTCTCTGTAACAGTCCTTCTGGACCCTAGTCTCCAATCTCTGCTCTCTGTAACAGTCCTTTTATACTGCAGTCTGCAACTTTGCTCTCTGTAACGGTCCTTCTGAACCCCAATTTCCACCCTCTGCTTTCTGTAACAGTCCTTCTGCATCTCAGTCTCCTAACTCTACTCTCTGTAACAGTCCTTATACACCTCAGCCTCCAAACTCTGCTCTCTGTAACAGTGATTCTGCACCTCAGTCTGAAACCTCTGCTCTCCAAGATCCTTCTGCACTCCAGTGTCCAACCACTGCTCTCTGTAACAGTTCACCTGAACCTCAGTCTTCAACATCTTCTCACTGTGAGATTCTTCAGGAACCCAGTCTCCAAACTCTGCTCTCTGTAACAGTCCTTCGGTAGCACAGTCTCAAACCTCTTCTCTCTGTAACAGTTCTTCTGCACCTCAGTCTCCAACTTCTGCTCTCTGCAACAGTCCATCTGTACCCTAGTTACCAACATCTTATCTCTTCAACAGTATTTCTGCACCCCAGTTTCCAAACACTGCTCTCTGTGAGAATCCTACTGCACATCAATCTCCAACCTCTGCTCTCTGTAAGATCTTTCTGCACCCCAGTTTCCAAAATCTGCTCTCTGTAAAATTACTTCCGAACCCCAGTCTCCAACCTCTGTCCTCTGCAAAAGTCCTTCTGCTCTCAAATATCCAAACTCTTGTCTCTGGAACAGTCCTTCTGTACCGAGTCTCATAACTCTGCTCTCCGTAAAGGTCCTTTTGCACCCCAGTCTCCAACCTCTGCTTTCTTCATTAGTCCTTCTTCACAACAGTCTCCAACCTCTGCTCTCTGTAACAGTCTTTCTGCACCTCAGTCTCCAACCTCTGCTCTTCGCAAGTCCTTCTGAACCCCATTCTTTAACCTCTGCTCTTTGAAACAGTCCTTCTGAACAACAGTCTCCAACATCTACTCTCTGCAACAGTCCTTCTGTAACCTATTCTCCAAACTCTGCTCTCTGAAACAGTTCTTCTGCACCTAAGTCTCCAACCTCAGCTCTCTGTAAGATCCTTCTGAAAACCAGTCTCAAAACTCTGCTCTCTGTAACAGTCCTTCTGCAAAACAGTCTCAAAAACTCTGCTTTCTGTAACACGCCTTCTGCAAGCCAGTTTCCAACCTCTGCTCTCTGTAGTGGTCCTTCTGCACCGCAGTCTACAACATCTACTCTCTGCAACAGTCCTTCTGCATCATAATCTGAAAAATCTGCTCTCTGCAACAATCCTTTGCAAATCAATCTCCAAACTCTGCTCTATGTAAGATCCTTCTGCAACATGGTCGTTAAAATCTACTCCCTGTAACACTCCTTCTGCACCTCAGTCTCCAACCTCTGATCTCTGTAACAGTCCTTCTACCTATCAGTCTGAAACCTCTGCTCTCTGCACGATCCTTCTGACCCCAGTCTTCAACCACTGCTCTCTGTAACAGTCCTTCTGCACCTCAGTCTCCAAACTCTGCTCTCTGGAAGATCCTTCTGCCACCCAGTCTCCTAACTCTGCTCTCTATAACAGTCCTTCTGCACCCATTCTTCAAACTCTGCTATCCTTAACAGGCCTTCTGCATCCCAGTCTCAAAACTCTTCTCTCTGCAACGATCATTCTACACCCCTGTCTCCAACCTCTGCTCTCTGCAACAGTCCTTCTGCACCCTAGTGTTCAACCTCTACTCTCTGTAAGATCCTTGTGCAGCCCAGTTTCCAACCTCTACTCTATGTAACAGTAATTCTGAACACAAGTCTCAAAAATCTGCTCTTTGTAACAGTCCTTCTGCAGACCAGTCTCCAACCTCTGTTTTCTGAAACAGTCCTTCTGCACCGCAGTCTGCAAACTCTGCTCTATGTACCAGTCCTGGTGTACCGCAGTCTCCAAACTCTGCTCTCTATAACAGTCCTTCTGCACCTCATCTCCAACCTCTGCTCTCTGCAAAGCTCCTTCTGCATCCCAGGCTCCAATCTCTGCTCTCTGTAAGATAATTCTTCACCCCAGTTTCCAAAATCTGCTCTCTGTAACAATCATTCTGCACCACAGTCTCCATACTCTACTCACTTTACAGTCTTTCTGCACATTAGTCTGCAACTTCTGCTCTCTGCAATAGTCCTACTGCACCCCAGTTTCCAACCTCTGCTCTCTGCAATAGTAATTCTGCACCCCAGTCTCCAACATCTGCTCTCTACAACAGTCCTTCTCCACCCCAGTCTCCAAACTCTGCTCTTTGCAAGAGTCCTTCTGCACCCCAGTCTCCAACCTCTGCTTTCTGTATCAGTCCTTCTACACCCAAGTCTCCAACCTATGCTCTCTGTAACATCCCTTCTGGACTCCAGTCCAACTTCTGCTGTCTGCAACAGACCTTCTGCAACCCAGTCTCCGAACACTACACTCTACAACATTCTTTATCCACCTCAGTCTCCAAACTCTGCTCTCTGTAACAGTCCTTCTACACATCAGTCTCCAAACTCTGCTCTCTGTAAGGGTCCTTCTGCACCCCATTCTCAAACCTCTGCTTTCTGTATCAGTCCTTCTTCACCACAGTCTCCAAACTCTGCTCTCTGTATCAGTGCTTCTGCACCTCACTCTGCCACCTCTGCTCTCTGCAATAGTCCTACTGCACCCCAGTCTCCAAATACTGCTCTCTGCAACAGTCCTTCTGCACCCCAGTCTCCAAAATCTGCTCTATGCAACAGTCATTTACCACGCCATTCTCCAACCATTTATCTCTGTAACCGTCCTTCTGTACTGCAGTCTCCAACCTGTGCTCACTGTAACGGTTCTTGTGCACCCCAGTCTCCAAAATTTGCTTGCTGTATCTGTCCTTCTGCACCCCGTCTCTAAACTCTTCTCTCTGTAACAGTCCTTCTGAACCTCAGACTTTAACCTCTGCTCTCTGCAAAAGTCCTACTGCGCCTCAATCACCAACATCTGCTCTCTGAAACAGTGTTTCTGCACCTCAGTGTCCAAACTCTGCTCTCTGTATAATCCTTCTGAAACCCAGTCTCCAATCTCTGCTATTTGCAATGGTCCTTCTGCACCCCAGTCTCCAAACTCGGTTCTCTACAACAATTATTCTGCACCCGAGTCTCCAACTTCTGCTCTCTGTATCAGTCCATCAGAACCACATTCTCCAAACTCTGCTCTCTGTAACAGTCCTTTTGCACCTCATTCTCCAACCTCTGCTCTCTGCAATGGTCCTTCTGCACGAAAGTCTCCAACCCCTGGTCTCGGCAACAGTCCTTCCTCACCCCAGTATCAAAACTCTGCTCTGGGTATCATTTCTTCTGCACCTCAGTCTCCAACCTCTGCTTTATGTAAGATTTTTCTGCAACAAACTCTGGAAACTCTGCTCTCTGTAACAGTCCTTATGCACCCCAGTCTCAAACCTCTGCTCTGTGCAACAGTTCGTCTGCAACGCAGTCCCAACCTCTGCACTCTGAAAGATCCTTCTTCACCCCAGTCTCCAAACTCTGATCTCCGTAACAGTCCTTTTTCACCCAAGTCTCCAAACTCTGCTCTCTGTAACAATCTTTCTGCACCTCACTCTCCAACATCTGCTCTCTGCAACGGTCCTTCTGCAGCCCATTCTCCAACCTCTGTTGTCTGTAAGAGTCCTTCAGCAAGTCAGTCTCCAACCTCTGCTCCCTGCAAAAATCCTTTTGCACCCCAGTCTCAAACTATTGCTCTCGGTAACATTTCTTCTGTACCTCAGTCTCCAACCTCTGCTGTATGTAAAAACCTTCTGCCACCCAGTCTAAAAACTCTGCTGTCTGTAACAGTCCTTCTGCACCCCAGTCTCCAAACTCTGCTCTGTGCAACAGTTCGTCTGCACCCCACTCTCCAACATCTGCTCTCTGTAAGATCCTTCTGCACCCCAATCTCCAAACTCTGATCTCTATTAAAGTCTTTCTTCAACCCAGTCTCCAACATCTGCTCCCTGCAACAATCCTTCTGCACCCCAGTCTCCAACTTCTGCTCTCTGCAACAGTTCTTGTACAGCCCAGTCTTTAACATCTACTCTCTGAAACAGTCCTTCTGCATCCCATTCTTAAACCTCTGCTTTAACATGTACTCTCTGAAACAGTCCTTCTGCATTCCATTCTTAAACCTCTGCTTTCTGTATCAGTCCTTCTGCACCCCAGTCTCGAAACGCTCCTTTCTGTAACAGTCCTTCTGTATCTCCGTCTCCAACATCTGCTCTCTATTACAGTTCTTCTGCACCCCAGTCTCCAAACTCTGCTCTCTGCAACAGTCCTTCTTCACTCCAGTCTTCAACCTCTGCTCTGTGTAACAGTCCTTCTGCATCCCAGTCTCGAAAATCTGCTCTCTGCAACCGTCCTTTTGCATCCAAGCCTCCAACCTCTGCTCTCTGCAACGATCCTTCTGCACACCAATCTCCAAACTCTGCTCTCTGCAATAATTCTACCGCACCCCAGTCGCCAATCTCTGTTCTCTGTAACAATCCTTTTGCACCGCAGTCTCCAAACTCTGCTCTACGTAATATTCTTCTGCAACCCAGTCTCCAAACTCTGCTCTCTGTAACATCCCTTCTTTACCCAGTTTCCAACCTCTGCACTCTGTATCAGTCCTTCTGCACCCCAGTCTCCAACCTCTGCTCTCGGTAACAGTTCTTCTGTACAACAGTCTCGAACCTCTGTTCTCCATAAGGATTCTTATGCACCCCAGTATCCAACCTCTGCTATCTGTATCAGTCGTTTTGCACCATAGTCTCCAAACTCTGCCCTCTGTAACAGTCCTTCTGCAACACAGTCTGCAAACTCTGCTCTCTGCAACAGTCTTTCTTCACCACAGTCTACATCCTCTGCTCTCTGCAACAATCCTTTTGCAACCCAGTCTCCAACATTGCTCTCTGCAACAGTCCTTCTCCACCCCAGTCTCCAACCACTGCTCTCTGTAACAGTCCTTCTGTACTGCATTCTCCAACCTCTGCTCTCTGTAAGGGTACTTCTGCATTTGAGTCTCCAACCTCTGCTTTAGTATCAGTCCTTCTGAACCCAAGTCTCTAACCTCTGCTCTCTGTAAGAATCCTTCTGCACCACAGTCTCAAACCTCTGCTCTCTGCAATGGTCTTTCTGCACCTTAGTCTCCAACCTCTACTCTCTGTAACAGTGCTTTTTCACCTCAGTCTCCAACCTCTCTTCTCTGTAAGAGCCTTCTGCAACCCAGTCTCTAAACTCTGCTCTCTGTAACAGTCATTCTTCACCTCAGTCTCCAAACTCTGCTCTCTGTAAAGGGACTTCTGCACCCCAGTCTCCAACCTCTGCTCTCTTCAACGATCCATCTGCACCCTAGTCTCCAAGCTCTTCTCGCTGCAACAGTCCATGTGCACCCCAATCTCCAACATCTGCTCTCTGCAACAGTTTTTCTGTACCTCAGTCTGAAAACTCTGCTCTCTGCAATAATCCTTCTACACCCGAGTCTCAAACCTCTGCACTCTGTAACAGTCCTTCTGTACCTCAGTCTCCAACTTCTGCTCTGTATCAGTCCTGCACCCCTGTCTCCCACATCTGCTCTCTGTAACTGTCCTTCTTCACCTCAGTCTCCAACCTCTGCTCTCTGTAACATCCTTCTGCAACCCAGTATTCAAACTCTGCTCTCTGTAACAGTGCTTCTACACCACAGTGTCCAAACTCTGCTTTCTGTATCAGGCCATCTGCACCCCAGTCTCCAACCTCTGATTTCTGTATCAGTCCTTCTGCACCCCAGTCTCAAAACTCTGGTCTTTGCAATGATCCTTCTGCACCACAGTCTTTAACCACTGTTCTCTTCAACACTTCTTCTGCACCCCAATCTCCAAACTCTGCTCTCTGTAACCGTCCTTCTGTTCCACAGTCTCCAAACTCTGTTTTCTTTAAGGGTCCTTCTGCACTCCAGTTTCCAACCTCTGCTTTCTGTATCAGTCCTTCTGCAACACAGTCTCCAAACTCTGCTCTCTTAACAGTCTTTCTGCACCTAGTCTGCAACCTCTGCTCTCTGCAATAGTCCTACTGCACCCCAGTCTCCAAATACTGCTCTCTGCAACAGTCCTTCTGTACCCCAGTCTCCTACATCTGCTCTCTACAACATTCCTTCTCCACCCCAGTCTCCAACCTCTGCTCTTTTCAACAGTCCTTCTGCACCCCAGTCTCTAACCTCTGCTCTTTTCAACAGTCATTCTGCACCCCAGTCTCCAATCTCTACTTTCTGTATAAGTCCTTCTGCACCCAAGTGTCCAACCTGTGCTCTCTGCAACAGTCCTTCTGCACCCCAATCTCAAACCTCTACTCTCTGCAACTGTCCATCGGCACTCAAGTCTCTAACCTCTGCTCTCTGTAACAATCCTTCTACACCCAAGTCTCCAACTTTGCACTCATCAACAGTCCTTCTGCACCTCAGTCTCCCACCTCTGCTCTCTGCAAAGGTCTTTCTGCACCACAGTCTTCAACATCTACTCTCTATAACAGTCCTTCTGGACCTCAGTCTCCAACTTCTTCTCTCTGTAATATCTTTCTGTAAACCAGTCTCCAATCACTACTTTCTGTAACAGTACTTCTAAACCCAGTCTCCAAACTCTGCTCTCTGTAACAGTCCTTCTGAACCCAAATCTCCAACCTCTGCTCTCTGAAACAGTTCTTTGGCACCCCCAGTCTCCACCCTCTGCTCTCTGTAACGGACTTTTTGCACCCAAGTCTCCAACCTCTGTTCTTTTCAACAGTCCTTCTAAACATCATTCTGAAAACTCTGCTCTCTGCAACGATCTTTCTGGACACAAGTCTCCAAACTCTGCTCTCTGTAACAGTCCTTAGGCACCTCAATCAACAACTTTTGCTCTCTGGACGATTTTTCTACCACTCAGTCTCTAAACTCTGCTCTAAGTTACAGGCCTTCTGCACCCCAGTCTTCAAGCTCTGCTCTCTGTAACGGGCCTCCTGCACCTCAATCTCCAACCTCTTCTCTCTGCAACGATTTTTCTGCACCACAGTCTCCAACCTCTGCTCTCTGCAACAGTCCTGTTGCACCGCAGTCTCCAACCTCTGCTCTCTGTAATATCCTTCTGCACACCTGTCTCCAAATTCTGCTCTCTTTAACAGTCCTTCTATTCCGTAGTCTCCAACCTCTATTCTCTGTAACGGTTCTTCTGCACTCCAGTCTCCACACTCTGCTTTCTGTATCAGTTCTTCTGCACCTTAGTTTCCAACCTCTGCTTTCTGTAACAGTCCTTCTGTACCTCAGTCTCCAACCTCTGCTCTCTTCAACAGTCCTTCTGCACCCCAGTCTCAGACCTCTGCTCTCTGCAACAGTTTTGCTACACCCAAGTCTCCAACCTCTACTCTCTGCAATGATTCTTCTGCACCCCAGTATCCAACGTCTGCTCTCTGCATCAGTCCTTCTGCACCACAGTCTACAAACTCTGGTCTCTATAAGATTCTTCTGCAACCCAGTTTCCAAACTCTACTCTCTGTGACATTCCTTCTGCACCCCAGTATCCAACCTCTACTCTATGTAACAGTCTTTATGTTCCGCATTCTCCAAACTCTGCTCTCTGCATCTGTCCTTCTGCACCTCAGGCTCCATCGTCTGCTCTCTGCAAAAGTCCTTCTGCACCCCAGTCTCCAAACTCTGCTCTCTGCAACATTTCTTCTTCACCCCAGTCTCAAAACTGTGCTCTCTCTAACTGTCCTTCTGCACCCCACTCTCCAAATTCTGCTCTGTGTAACAGTCCTTCTATACTGCAGTCTCCAACCTCTGCTCTCTGTAACTGTTTTCTTGCATGCCAGACTCCAACCTCTGCTTTCTGTATCAGTCCTTCTGCACTAAAGTCTCCACCCTCAGCTCTCTGTAACAGCACTTATGAACTTCAGTCTTGAAATTCTGCTCTTTGCAACAGTCCTTTTGCATCCCAATCTACAACCTCTGCTCTCTGCAACAGTCCTTCTACACGCAGTCTCCAAACTCTGCTCTTCAACAGTCCTTCTTCACCCCAGTCTCCAAACTCTGCTTTCTGTATCAGTCCTTCTGCACCACAGTCTCCAAAATTTGCTCTTTGCAACTGTTCAACTCCACCCCAGTCTCCAACCTCTGCTCTATGTAACAGTCCTTCTGTACTGCAGTCTCCAACCACTGCTCTCTGCAATGGAGTCTCTGCACCCGAGTCTTCAACCTTGTTCTCAAAAACAGTTCTTATGTACCGCAGTCTTCAACATCTGTTCTCAGTAAGTGTTCTTCTCCAACCCAGTCTCTAACCACTGCTCTCTCTAACGGTCCTTCTGCACCTGATTCTCCACACTCTACATTATGTATCAGTCATTCTGCACCCCAGTCTCCAAACTCTGCTCTCTGTAGCAGTCCTTCTGTACCTCAGACGCCAACCTCTGTTCTCTGCAACAGTCCTACTGCGCCCCAATCTCCAACCTCTGCACTCTGCAACAGTCCTTATGCACCTCTGTGTCCAAACTCTGCTCTTTGTAAGATCCTTCTAAAACCCAGTCTCCAATCTCTGCTTTCTGCAATGGTCCTTCTGCACCCCAGTCTTCAAATTGTGATCGCTACAATAGTTATTCTGCACCCCAGTCTAAAACCTCTGCTCTCTGTAACAGTCCTTCTGTACTGAAGTCTCCAAACTCTTTTCTCTGTAAGGGTCCTTCTGCACCACATTCTCCAACCTCTGTTTTCTCTATCAGTCCTTTTGGACCACATTCTCAAAACTCTGCGGTCTGTATCAGGCTTTCTGCACCTCAGTCTGCAACCTTTTCTCTCTGCAATAGTCCATATGCACCCCAGTCTCTAATTTCTGCTCTCTGCAACATTCCATCTGCACCTCAGTCTCCAACATATGGTGTCTGCAACAGTCCTTCTCAAACCCAGTTTCCGAACTCTGCTCTCTGCAACAGTTTTTCTACACCCCAGTCTTCAACCTCTGCTTTCTGTATCAGTCCTTCTGCACCAGAGTCTCAAAACTCTGCTTTCTGTAACAGTCCTTCTGCACCTCACTCTGCAACTTCTGCTTTCTGCAACAATCCCTCTGCACCCCAGTCTCCAACCTCTGCTCTCTGTAACAGTCCTTCTACACCCGAGTCTCCAAACTCTGCGTTATGTGTCACTCATTCTGCACACCAGTCTTCAACCTCTGCTCTCTGTAAAAGTCCTTCTGCACCTCAGAATCCAACCTCTGTTCTCTGCAAAAGTATTTCTGCGCCCCAATCTCCAACCTCTGCTCCCTGCAACAGTCCTTCTGCACCTCAGTGTCCATAATCTGCTCGCACCAACGATCCTTCTGCACCCCAGTCTTCAATCTCTGCTTCTGCAACAATCCTTCTGCACCCCAGTCTCCAAACTCTGCTTTCTGTATCAGTCCTTCTGCACCCCAGTCTCCAACCTCTGCTCTCTTAAAAGTACTTCTTCACCTCAGTCTCCAAACTCTGCTTTCTGCAACTGTCCTTCTGCACCCCAGTCTCCAACCTCTGCTCTCTGCAACGATCCTTCTGCACCCTAGTCTCAAACCTCTGCTCCCTGCAACAGTCCTTCTGAACCCCAGTCTCCAAAATCTGCTCTCTGCCACAGATCTTCCGTAACTCAATCTGAAAAAATTGCTCTTTGCAATAATCCTTGTGTACCCCAGTCTCCAAACTCTGCTCTCTTTAACAGTCCTCTTGTACCTCAGTCTCCAAACTCTGCTCTATGCAACAGTCCTTCTGCACCCAAGTCTCCAATATCTGCTCTCTGAAACAGTCCTTCTACACCCCACTCTCAATACCCTGCTCGCCCCAACAATCCTTCAGCACTTCAGTCTCCAACCTCTGGTCTCTACATCAGTTCTTTTGAACCCCATTCTCCAACCTCTGCTCTCTGTAACCATCCTTCTCTACCGCAGTCTCCAGCTGCTGTTCTCCGTAAGGGTCCATATGCACCCCAGTATCCAACCTCTGCTTCCTGTGTCTCGTTTTGCACCACAGTCTCAAAACTCTTCCCTCTGTAACAGTCCTTCTGCAAATCAGTCTGCAACCTCTGCTCTCTGCAACAGTCCTACTGCACCCAAGTCTTTATCCTCTGCTCTCTACAACAGTCCTTTTGCACCCCAGTCTCCAAACTCTACTCTCTATAACAGTTTTTCTGTACTGCATTCTCCAACATCTGCTCTCTGTAAGGGAACTTCTACACCTGAGTCTCCAACCTCTGCTCTCTGTAACAGTCCTTCTGCACAGTATTCTCAAACCTCTGCTCTGTGTTACACTCTTTCTATACCGCAGTCTCCAAACTCTGCTCTCTGTAAAGGTCCCTCTGTACGGCAATTTCCAACCTCTGTTTTCTGTAACAGTCCTTTTGCACCTCAGTCACCAAACTCTGCTCTCTGTAACAGTCCTGCTGCAACTCAGTCTCCAACCTCTTTATGCTGTTACAGTCTTTCTGCACCTCTGTCTGAAACCTCTGCTCTCTGCAAGATCCTTCTGCACCCCAATCTCTAATCACTGCTCTCTATAACATTCGTCCTTAACCACAGTCACCAACCACTGCTCTCTGTAAGATCCTTATTCAACCCAGACTCAAAATTCTGCTCTCTATAACAGTCCTTCTGCAACCCAGTCTCCAAACTCTGCTCTCTGTAGCAGGCCTTCTGCACCCCAGTCGCCAAAGTCTGCTCTCTGAAACAGTCCTTCTGTACACCAATCTACAACCTCTGCTCTCTGTAACGGCCCTTCTGCACCCCAGTCTCACACCTCTGCTTTCTCTATCATAATTCTTCACCCCAGTTTCCAACGTGTACTCTGTGTTACAATCCTTCTGCATCTCATTCTCCAACCTCTGCTCTCTGAAACATTCATTCTGCAACCCAGTCTCCAACCTCTTCTTTCTGCAACTTTCTTTCTGCACCCCAGTCTCCAACCTGTGCTCTCTGTAACAGTCCTTCTGCACCGCAATCTCCCACCTCTTCTCTCTGTAACGATGCTTCTGCAGCCCAGTCTCCACCTCTGCTCTCTTCAACGATTCTTCTGCAATTCAGTCTCCAACTTCTGCTCTCTTCAACGATCTTTCTGCATCCCAGACTCCACCTCTACTCTCTGTAACTGTTTTTCTGCACCTCTGTCTCCAACCTCTGCTCTCTGCAACGATCCTTATGCACCCCATTCCACAACATCTGCTCTCTACAACAGTCCCTCTGCACCCCAGTCTCCAATGTCTCCTCTCCTTAACACTCCTTCTGCACCCCAGTCTCCAACCTGTTCTCTGTAAGGTCCTTCTGAACCCCAGTTTCCAAATTCTGCTCTCTGTCACATTCTTCTCCAACCCAGACTACAACCTCTGCTTTCCTCAACAGTCCTGCTGCAACCCAGTCTACAACATCTGTTCTCTGCAAGAGTCCTACTTTCCAGTATCAAACCTCTGCTCTCTGTAACAGTCCTTCTGTACCGCAGTCTCCAACCTCTGCTCTCTCTAACGGCCCTTCTGCACCCCAGGCTCAAACCTCTGCTTTCTGTATAAGTCCTTCTGAACCACGGATTCCAACCTCTGCTTTCTGTAACAGTCCTTCTGCACCTTTGTCTCCAACCTCTGAACTCTGCAACCTTACTTCTGCACGCCATTCTCTAACCTCTGCTCTCTGTAACAGTCCTTTTGCACCACATTTTCTAAACTCTGCTCTCTGCAACAGTCCTTCTGTACTACAGTCTCCAACCTCTGCTCTCTGTAATGGTTCTTCTGCACCCCAGTCTCAACCTCTGCTTTCTGTATCAGTAATTCTGCACCCCAGTCTCCAACCTTTGCTCACTGTAACATTCTTTCTGCACCTCAGTCTCCAACCTCTGCTCTCTGCGACAGTTCTTCTGCACCCCAGTCTCCAAAATCTGCTCTCGGAAACAGATCTTCTGAACCCCTGTCTCCAATATCTGCACTCTGAAACAGTTCTTCTATAAACCATTATCCAACCTCTGCTCTCTATAACAGTTTTCCTGTATGGCAGTCTCCGAACTCTGCTTTCTGCAATGGTCCTTCTGCACCCTAGTCTCCAACCTCTGCTTTATGTATCAGTCCTTCTGAACCCCAGTCTCCAAACTCTGCTCTCTGTAACAGTTATTCTGCACCTAAGTCTCCAAATTCTGCTCTCTTCAACATTCTTTCTGCACCCAAGTCTCCAACACCTGCACCCTGCAACAGTCCTTCTTCACCCCATTCTCCCACCTCTGCTAACTGCAACAGTCTTTCTGGAATTCAGTTTCAGAACTCTTCTCTCTGTAACAATCATTCTGCACCTCTCTCTCCACCTCTGCTCTCTGCAATGGTCCTTCTGCACCGCAGTCTCCAACCTTTGTTCTCTGTAACAGTCCTTCTGCACCCCAGTCTCAAAACTCTACTCTCTGCAAAGATCCTTCTGCACCCAGTCTCCAACCTCTGTAATCTCCAACAGTCCTTCTGCACCTCAGTATGAAAACTCGGTTCTCGGCAATGATCCTTCTGCAGCCCAGTCTCCAAAATCTGCTCTCTTTAACAGTCTTGTTCCACCTCAGTCTCCAACCTCTGCTCTCATTAAGATGCTTCTGCGACCCTGTCTCCAAACTCTGCTCTCTGTAACAGTCCTTCTTCACCCCAGTCTTCAAACTCTGCTCTCTTCCACAGTCTTTCTAAACCCCAGTTTCCAACCTCTGCTCTCTGAAACAGTTTTTCTGCACCCCACTATCCAAATTCTGTTCTCTGTAACAATTCTTCTGCACCTCAGTTCCCAAACTCTGACCTCTGCAATTGTCCTACAGCACCCCAGTCTCTAGCCTCTGCTCTCTGCAACGATCCTCCTGCACCCCAGTCTCCAACATCTGCTCTCTGCAACAGTCATTCTGTACATCAGTCTGAAAACTTTGAACTCTGCAAGGATCCTTGTGCACCACAGTCTCTAAACTCTGCTTTCTGTAACAGTCCTTTTGCAACTCAGTCTCTAACCTCTGCTCTCTGTAACAGTCTTTCTGAACCCCATTCTCTAACTTCTGCTCTCTGTAATATCCTTCTACACCCCAGTTTCCAAACTCTGGTCTCTGTAACATTCCTTCTCCACCCCAGTCTCCAACCTCTGCTCTCTGCAACGGTCCTTCCTCATGACAGTCTCCAACCTCTGGTCTCGGCAACAGTCCTTCACCCCAGTATCCAAACTCTGCTCTGGGTATTATTTCTTCAGCACCTCAGTCTCCAACCTGTTCTTGATGTAAGATCTTTCCGCAACAAAGTCTCCAAACTCTGATCTCAATAACAGTCCTTCTTCACCCAAGTCTCCAACCTCTGCTCTCTGTAACAATCCTTCTGCACCTCAGTCTCCAACATATGCTCTCTGCAACCGTCCTTCTGCACCCCATTCTTTAACCTGTGTTGTCTGCAAGAGTCCTTCAGCATGTCAGTCTTCAAACTCCGCTCCCTGCAAAAATCCTTCTGCACCCCAGTCTCCAACCATTGCTCTCGGTAACAATTCTTCTGCACCTCAGTCTCCAACATCTGCTCTGTGTAAGATCTTTCTGCCACCCAGTCTCCAAACTCTGCTGTCTGTAACAGTCCTTCTGCACCCCAGTCTCCAAACACTGCTCTGTGCAACAGTTCATCTGCACCACACTCTCCAACTTCTGCTCTCTGTAAGATCCTTCTGCACCCCAATCTCCAAACTTTGATCTCTGTTAAAGTCCTTCTTCAAACCAGTCTCCAACATCTGCTCCCTGCAACAATCCTTCTGCACCCCAGGCTCCAACTTCTACTCTCTGCAACAGTTCTTCTGCTTTCTGTATCATTTTTTTCTGCACCCCAGTCTCCAACCTGTGATCTCTGTAATAGTCTTTCTGCACCTCATACTCCAAACTCTCCTCTCTGCTACAGTCCTTCAGCGCCCCAATCTCCAACCTCTTCTCTCTGCCACAGTCCTTCTGCACCTCAGTGTCAAAACACTGCTCTCTGTAAGATCCTTCTGAAACCCAGTCTCCAACTTCTACTTTCTGCAATGGTCCTTCTTTAAACCAGTCACCAACCTCTGTTCTCTACAACAGTCATTCTGCACCCCAGTCTCCAACGTCTGCTCTCTGTAAGAGTCTTTCAGTCTCCAACCTCTGTTCTCTGTAAGGGTCCGTCTGCACCCCAGTCTTAAACCTCTGCTTTTTGTATCAGTCCTTATACACTGCAGTCTCTAAACACTGCTCTCTCCAACGATCCTTCTGCACCTAAGTCTCCAACTTCTGCTCTCTCTAACAGTCCTTCTGTACCTCATTCTTCATCCTCTCCTCTCAATAAGATTCTTTTGCAACCCAGTCCCCAAATTATGATCTCTGTATCTGTCCTTCTGAATCCAGTCTCCAAGAACTGCTCTCTGTAACAGGCCTTCTTCACCCCAGTCTCCAACCTCTGCTGTATGTAACACGCCTTTTGCCCCCAGTCTCCAAACTCTACTCTCTTCAAAGATCCTTCTCCACCCCAGTCTCCAACCTCTGCTATCAGCAACAGTCCTTCTGCACCCCAGTCTCAAACCTACGCTCCCTGGAAGATCTTTTTGCACACCTCTCTCCAACCTCTGCTCTCTGTAACAATCCGCTGTACCCCAGTCTCTAACTTCTGCTCTCTGTAATAGTCCTTCTGCACCTCAGTCTACAATATCTGCTCTCTGCAACACTCCTTCTGCACCCCTGTCTTCTAACTGTGCTCTCTGCAACAGTTTCTCTGCACCTCAGTCTCCAACCTGTGCTCTCAGTAAAAGTCCTTCTGCACCACAGTCTCCAACCTCTGCTGTCTCTAACAATCTTTCTGAACCCCAGTCTTCAAACTCGGCTCTCTGCAACGATTCTTCTGCACCCCAGTCTCCAAAGCCTGCTCTCTGTAACAGTCCTTCTGCACCCCAGTTTTCAAAATCTGCTTTCTGCAACCGTCTTCTGCATCTGAGTCTCCATCCTCTGCTCTATGCAACAATACTTCTTCACCCAAGTCTCCAACGTCTGCTCTCTGAAAAAGTCCGTCTAAACTCTAGTCTCCAAACTCTGGTCTCTGGAACAGTCCTTCTACACCACATTTTCCATACTCTGCTCACCCCAAGGATACTTCTGCACCCCAGTCTCCATCCTCTGCTCTGTGCAACTTTCCTTTTTAACCCCAGTCTCCAGCATCTGCTCTCTGCAACAGTCCTTCTCCACCCCAGTCTCCAAACTGTGCTCTCTGGAACAGTCCTTCTGGACCCCAATCTCTATCCTCTACTCTCTGCAACAGTCCTTCTACACCCCAGTCTAAAACCTCTGCTCTCTGCAAAAGTTTTTCTGCACCCCAGTCTCCAACCTCTTCTCATTGTAACAATCCTTCCGCACCTCAGTCTCCAACCTCTGCTCTTTCCAAGGGTCCTTCTGCACCTCATTTTCCAACCTCTACTCTCTGTAACAGTGCTTCTGCACCTCAGTCTCAAAACTCTGCTCTCTGTAAGATCCTTCTGCACCCCAGTCTCCAAACTCTGCTCTGTAACAGGCCTTCTGCACCCCAGTCTCCAACCTCTGCTCTCTGTATCAGTCCACCTGCACCCCAGTCTCCAACCTCTGCTCTCTGCAAAGATCCTTCTGCACCCCGGTCTCCAACATCTGCTCTCTGCAAAATTTCTTCTGTACCTAAGTCTGAAAAATCTGCTCTCTGCAACAATCCCTCTACACCCCAGTCTCCAACCTCTGCTCTCTGTAACAGTCTTTCTGAACGTCTGTCTCCTACCTCTGCTCTCTGTAAGACCCTTCTGAAACTCAGTCTGCAAACACTGCTCTCTGTAACAGTCCGTCTGCAACCCAGTCTCAAAACTCTGTTCTCTGTAACAGGCCTTCTGCATCCCAGTCTGAAACCTCTGCTAGCTGCAACAGTCCTTGTGAACCCTAGTTTCCAACATCTGCTTCCTGCAACAGTTCTTCTGTACCTCAGTCTCAAAACTCTGCTCTCTGCAATAATTCATCTGCACCCCAGTCTCAAAACTCTGCTCTCTGTAAGAGTCCTTTTGTAATTCAGTCTCCAATCACTGCTCTCTTCAACAATTCTTCTACACCCAAGTCTCCATACTCTGATCGCCCCAACGGTCCTTTTGCACCTCAGTCTTTAAACTCTGTTCTCTACATCAGTTCTTCTGCAACCCAGACTCCATCCTCTGCTCTTTGTAACAGTCTTTCTGTTCCAGAGTCTCCAAACTCTGTTCTCTGTAAGGGTCCTTATTCACCCCAGTATCCAACCTCTGCTTTCTGTATCAGTCGTTTTGAACCACAGTCTCCAAACTCGTCCCTCTGTAACCATCCTTCTGCAACTCAGTCTGCAACCTCTGATCTCTGCAACAGTCCTGCTGCACCCCAGTCTCCATTCTCTGTTCTCTGCAACAGTCCCTTTGCACCCCAGTCTCCAACATCTGCTCTCTGCAACAGTCATTCTGCACCCCAGTCTTCAACCTTTGCTCTCTGTAACAGTCCTTCTGTACTGCATTCTCCAACATCTGCTCTCTGTAAGGGTACTTCTACACCAGAGTCTCCAACCTCTGCTTTCTGTGTCAGTCCTTCTGCAATCCAGTCTCTAATCTCTGCTTTGTGTAACAATAATTCTGCACCTTAGTCTCCAACATCTGCTCTCTGCTACAGTCCTTCTGGACCCCAATCTCCAACCTCTACTCTCTGCAAAAGTCCTAATACATCCCAGTCTAAAACCTCTGCTCTCTGCATCAGTCCTTCTGCACCCCTGTCTCCAACCTCTGCTCTCTGTAACAATCCTTCTGCACCTCAGTCTCCAACCTCTGCTCTCTGCAACGGTCCTTCTGCACCTCAGTCTCCAACCTCTACTCTATGTAACAGTGCTTCTGCAACTCAGTCTCCAATCTCTGCTCTCTGTAAGATCCTTCTGCAACCCAGTCTCCAAACTCTGCTCTCTGTAACAGTCCTTCATCACCCCAGTCTCCAAATTGTGCTCTCTGTAACAGGCAATCTGCACTCCAGTCTCCAACCTCTGCTCTCTGTATCAGTCCATCTGCACCCCAGTTTCCAACGTCTGCTATCTGTAACTGTCCTTCTGCACCCCAGTCTTTAACCTCTGCTCTCTGCAACAGTCTTTCTGCATCCCATTCTCCAACCTCTGCTTTCTGCAAAAGTCGTTCTGCACCCAAGTCTCCAACTTCTGCTCATTGCAACATTCCTTCTGCACCCCAGTCTCCAAACTCTGCTCTCTGTAATGATCCTTCTGCGCCCCAGTCTCTAACCTCTGCTCTTTGCAACGATCTTTCTGCACCTCAGTGTCCAAGCACTTCTCTCAGCAAAGATCCTTTGGCACCCCAGTCTCAAACCTCTGCTCGCTGCAACAGTCCTTGTGAACCCCAGTCTCCAACATCTTCTCTCTGCAACAGTTCTTCTGTACCTCAGTCTGAAAACTCTGTGGTCTGCAATAATAATTCTGCACTCCAGTCTTTTAACTCTACTCTTTGTAACAGTCCTTCTGTACCTCAGTCTCCAATCTCTGCTCTATGCAACAGTCCTTCTGCGCCCAAGTCTCCAACATCTGCTCTCTGAAACAGTCCTTCGACAACCCAGTGTCCAACCTCTGCTCTCTGTAACAGTCCTTCTACACCCCAGTCTCCAAACTCTGCTCACCCAAACGATCCTTCTGCACCCCAGTCTCCAACGTCTGCTCTCTGCAACAGTCCTTCTACACTCCATTCTCTAACTTCTGCTCTCTGCAACAGTCCTTCTATACCCCAGTCTCCATGCTCTGCTCGACCCAACGATCCCTCTTCACCTCAGTCTCCAACCTCTGTTCTCTACATCAGTTCTTCTGCACCCCAGTCTCCAACATCTTCTCTCGGTACCAGTCCTACTGTACCGCAGTCCCCAACCTCTGTTCTCCGTAAGGGTCCTTATGCACCCCAGTATCCAACCTCTGCTTTCTTTATGAGTCATTTTGCACCACAGCCTCCAAACTCTGCCGTCTGTAAGAGTCCTTCTGCAACTCAGTCTGCAACCTCTGCTCTCTGCAACAGTCCTTGCGCACCCCAGTCTCCATCCTCTGCTCTCTGCAACATTCCTTCTGCACCCCAGTCTCCAACATCTGCTATCTGCAACAGTCATTCTCAAACCCTAGTCTCCAAACTCTGCTCTCTGTAAGAGTCCTTCTGTACTGCATTCTCGAAACTCTGCTCTCTGTAAGGATACTTCTGCAGACGAATCTCCAAACTCTGCTTTCTGTATAAGTCCTTCTGCACCCCAGTCTCCAAACTGTGCTCTGTGTAACTGTACTTCTGCACCTTAGTCTCTAACGTCTGCTCTCTGCTACAATTTTTCTGGACCCCAGTCTCCATCATCTACTCTCTGCAACATTCCTTCTGCACCGCAGTCTCCAACCTCTGCTCTTTGTAAGAGTCCTTCTGTACTAAAAACTCCAAACTCTACTTTCTCTAATGGTCCTCCTGTTCCCAAGTCTTGAACCTCTGCTTTTTGAATCATTTCTTCTGCACGCCTGTCTCAATCCTCTGCTCTCTATAACAGTCTTTCTGCACCTCAGTCTCCAACCTCTGCTCTCTGCAACAGTTCCTTCTGCACCCAAATCTCCAACTTCTGATGTATGCAAAAGTACTTCTGCACCCCAGTATCCAACTTCTACTTTCTGTAACAATGTTTCTGCACCCCAGTCTTTAAATTCTGCTCTCTGCAGCAGTCCTTTTTCATCACAGTCTCCAACCTCTGCTCACTGTAATATTCCTCTGCAGTCCAGTCTCCAAATTCTGCTCTCTGCAGCAGTCCTTATTTACCCCAGTCTCCAACCTCTGCTCTCTGCAAGATCCTTCTGCACACCAGTCTCCAACCGCTGCTCAGTATAACAGTTCTTCTGCAACCCAGTCTCCAAACTCTGCTCTCGGTAACAATAAATTTGCGCCTCAGTCTCCAACCTCTGCTCTCTGCAACGGTCCTTCTGTACCCCAGTCTCTAACCTCTGTTTTCTTCAAGAGTCTTCTGCACCCCAGGTTTTAACCTATGCTCTCTGTAACAGTTCTTCTGTACCAGATTCTCCAACCTCTGCTCTCTGTAATGGTCTTTCTGCACCCAAGTCTCCAACATCTGCTTTCTCTATAAGTCCTTCTGCACCCCAGTCTTCAACCTCTGTTCTCTGTAAGGTCCTTCTGCACCCCAGGTTCCAAACTCTGCTCTCTGTAACATTCCTTCTCCAACCCAGTCTCCAACATCTGCTTTCTTCAACCGCCCTCCTGCAACCCAGTCTCCAAACTCTGTTCTCTGAAACAGTTCTTCTACTCCCCAATTTCCAATCTCTGCTCTCTGTAACAGTCCTTCTGTACTGCAGTCTCCAACTTCTGCACTCTGTAATGGTCCTTCTGCACTCTAGTCTTTAAACTCTGCTCTCTGTAACAGTCCTTCTGCACCATATTCTCCAACCTCTGCTCTCTGTTACAGTCTTTGTATACCGCAGTCTCCAAACTCTGCTCTCTGTAACGGTCCCAGTGCATCCCAATTTCCAACCTCTATTTCTGTAACAGTCCTTCTGCACCTCAGTCACCAAACTCTGATCTCTGTAACCGTCATTCTGCACCTCAGTCTCCATCCTCTGCTATCTGTAACAGTCCTTCTGCACCTCAGTCTGAAACCTCTGCTTTCTGCACGATCCTTCTGCATTCCAGTCTCCAACCACTGCTCTCTGTAACAGTCGTCCTGCATCTCAGTCACCAACCTCTGCTCTCTGTAAGATCCTTCTGAAATCCAGCCTCAAAACTCTGCTCTCTAAAACAGTAATTCTGCAACCCAACCTCAAATGTCTTCTCTCTATAACAGTCCTTCTGCAACCCAGTCTCAAATCTCTGCTCTCTGTAGCAGGTATTCTGCACCCAAGTCTTCAATCCCTGCTCTCTGATACAGTCCTTCTGCACGACAGTCTTTAACCTCTGCTCTCTTTAACGGTCCTTCTGCACCACAGGCTCCCACCTCAGCTTTCTGTATCATAATTCTTCACCCCAATCTCCAACGTCTTCTCTGTGTAACAGTCCTTCTGCATCTCAGTCTCCAAACTCTGCTCTCTGCAACAGTCCTTCTGCACCCCAGTCTCCAACCTCTGCTCTCTGTTACAGTCTTTGTATACCGCAGACTCCAAACTCTGCTCTCTGTAACGGTCCCTGTGCATCCCAATTTCCAACCTCTATTTCTGTAACAGTCCTTCTGCACCTCAGTCACCAAACTCTGCTCTCTGTAACCGTCCTTCTGCACCTCAGTCTCTATCCTCTACTATCTGTAACAGTCTTTCTGCACCTCAGTCTGAAACTTCTGCTCTCTGCACGATCCTTCTGCATTCCAGTCTCCAACCACTGCTCTCTGTAACAGTCGTACTGCACCTCGGTCACCAACCTCTGCTCTCTGTAAGATCCTTCTGCAACCCACCCTCAAAACTCTGCTCTCTAAAACAGTCATTCTGCAACCCAGCCTCAAATGTCTGCTCTCTATAACACTCCTTCTGCAACCCAGTCTCAAACCTCTGCTCTCTGTAGCAGGCATTCTGCACCCAAGTCTTCAATCTCTGCTCTCTGATACAGTCCTTCTGCACGACAGTCTTTAACCTCTGCTCTTTTTAACGGACCTTCTGCACCCCAGGCTCCCACCTCAGCTTTCTGTATCATAATTCTTCACCCCAATCTCCAACGTCTTCTCTGTGAAACAGTCATTCTGCATCTCAGTCTCCAAACTCTGCTCTCTGCAACAGTCCTCCTGCACCCCAGTCTCCAACCTCTGCTTTCTGGAACATTCCTTCTGCACCCCAGTGTTTAACCTGTTCTCTCTGTAACAGTCCTTCTGCACCCCAGTCTCCCACCTCTACTCTCTGTAACGATCCTTCTGCAGAACAGTCTCCTCCTCTTCTCTCTGCAACGATTCTTCTGAAACTCCTTCTCCAACTTCTGCTGTCTTCAACGATCCTTCTGTACCCCAGTCTCCAACCTCTGCTGTCTGCAACGATCCTTCTGCACCCCAGTCTCCAGCATCTCCTCTCCTTAACACTCCTTCTGCACCCCAGTCTCCAACCTCTGTTCTTTGTAAAGTCCTTCTTCACCCCAGTTTCCAAACTTTGCTCTCTGTAACATTCTTTCACCAGTCTTCACCCAGTCTCCAACCTCTGCTTTTTTCAACGGTCTTGCTGCAACACAGTCTCCAACCTCTGTTTTCTGAAACAGTCCTTCTCCTCCCCAATTTCAAATCTCTGCTCTCTGTAACAGTCCTTCTGCACCCTAGTCTCCAACCTCTGCTTTCTGTATAACTACTTCTGCACCACAGTCTCCAAACTCTCCTCTCTGTTACAGTCCTTCTGCACCTCAGTCTCCAAACTCTGATTTCTGTAAGATCCTTCTGCAACCAAGTCTCCAAACTCTGCTCTCCGCAACAGTCCTTCTGCACACCAGTCTCCAACCTCTGCTCTCTGCAACATTCCTTCTTCACCCCAGTCTCCATCCTTTGCTTTCTGCAACAGTCATTCTGAACCCCAGTCTCCAACATCTGCTCTCTGCCACAGTCCTTCTGCACCTTAGTCTGAAAACTCTGCTCTCTGCAACGGTCCTTGTGCACCCCAGTCTCCAAACTCTGCTTTCTGTAACAGTCCTTCTGCACATCAGTCTCCAACTTCTGCTCTCTGAAACATTTTTTCTGCACCTCAGTCTTTAACATCTACTCTCTGAAACAGTTCTTATACACCCCTGTCCAAATGCAGAAGAATGAGACCTGAACTATCGCTCACCCTGCAAAAAATCAACTCAAAATGCATTAAAGACTCAGGCACTAGACCAGAAATTATGCAGTTTCTAGGAAAAAACCAAGTCAATACTTCAACCTACAGGCTGAGGCAATGACTTTCTCAATAGGATGCCAAAGCTCAGGAGATAACACCAAAAGTTAGCTAATAGGATGGCATCAAATTAAGAAGGTTCTGCATAGCAAAGGAGACAATTAGAATATGAAGAGAGAACCTACGAAAAGGGGGAAAATTTTTATGAGGTTCTCTTCTAAAAGAGGAATTCATATTCAGAATATTAATAAAGAACTCAAAAAACTTAACATCAAACCCACAATTATTAAATAACCCAATTATCAAATAACCCAATTACCAAATGGGAAACTAAATGAACTAAACAGACACGTCTTAGAAGAAAATATGTGAGTGGCCAACAAATATATGAAAATAATTACAAGTCAAGACTACGGTGAGATTTCATCTCACTTTAGTGACAAAGGCAACCACCAAGAATACAAAGAGAAATGAGTGTGACAAGGAGGGAATTGGAGAGAAAGGAGCACTCTCACCCTGTTGGTGGGCATGTAAATCAGCACAATCACCACGGAAATTGGGATGGAGGCTCGTCAGGAGTAGCCATGGACCACCCTGCGACCCAGCTCTTCCTCTGCTTGGTATTTATCACAGCGGATCGAAGTCATCATACTGTAATGACACATACATGCCCATGAACAAGACAAGGTGACATCAGTGGACGAATGGATAAAGAACATCTGATATATGCACACTGGAATTTCATTCAGCCATAAAGAAGAACGAAATTATGTCATGCTGGAAGATGGATGGATCTTCAGAACATTAAGGGAAATAAGCAACTCAGAAAGTTAAGGGCCATATGTTTTTCCTCTGTTAAAGCTAGAGGGGGAAAAGGAAGGAAAGTTGGGAAGGGAGTCTCATCATGAAAGTTGAAGGAAGATCAGTAGAGTCAAGGCACAAGGGGAGGAGGTGAGATAAAGGGAAATATTGGAATGATATTGGCCAAAGTTCACGGTTATTGTGTGTGCATGTTCAAATATGTGTCAGCAAATCCCACCATTATGGACCACTACAATGCACCAATGAAGTGTGAAAAGAAGAGTTTCACATTACATGGGACAGGAACTATTGTAGGAAGGTGCCCATTTTTTTCCATCTATAAATACCACGATCATTTACCACTGTCAAAAATCTCTACAGATTCAAATGTTCTGATCAATGCTCCACCACATGGCCTCTTCTACTTCCAGGGTCCCCTTATTCTCACTGAAATCAGGGAGCCCGTTTCAACGATGCCATCTATTAATGTCTTCCCAGGCTGCCGAGGACAGCAGCTGCGGGTTTCACAAGGATCTGGTGCTGCCTTCTAAACGCATGTCAACGAGGCCTTTGCGAAGGTTAGTGCTCAAGGCCCTCCTGCAGATCCAGCTGTGAGCCCAGGGAAGGGGAAGGGGTCACATAACACATAACATATTTATTTCTGATCACCATCCTCTCCATTATTCCAGGATCATATTGGTCATTGAACTAAGCAAACACTGAGTCCAGATTTCAGACCATCAACAAAAGAGAGTCTAATAGCCACTCCCCGTGGCTCAGGAAAATCCTTGGCCCTAACATTTCTGGTGATTACGTCCCGGTGACTGCATTAAAGATGATCCAGCAATATGTCCTGACTTCTTTTGTCTAGAAGACTCAAACAAATTCTCTTATATATTCTTAAGGCTCCTATTAACAAAATACAGTAAAATATTTACTTTTTATTTTGGTGTGACCCTTATACTCTCCTGGGCTATATTTTATACTCTTACCTGAGGCATTCTGGGATAAGACCCCAATTAAGAGTCTGGTGACAATGTGAAATGATGGATGAGCATCTTAAAGACAATTGGGCTGGGGATGTGGCTCAAGCAGTAGTGCGCTTGCCTGGCACGCGTACGGCCTGGGTTTGATCCTCAGCACCACATACCTACAAAGATGTTGTGTCCCCCGAGAACTAGAAAATGAATATTAAAAATTCTCTCTCTCTCTCTCTCTCTCTCTCTCTCTCTCTCTCTCTCTCTCTCTCTCTCTCTCTCTCTTTCTCTCTCTTTCCTCTCCTCTCCTTTCCTCTTCTCTCTCACTCTCTCTTAAAAAAAAGACAACTGCCCAGGTTGAGTCACCATAGGGTCTTCAATTTAGGGAAAGCTAGTCTCCTCGGGGAAAGAGGGGCTGCTTCTGACAGCAAAGTGGGTTAATGGAGATTTCAGGGTTCAAGGCTCTGAGATTTGTCTAATTCCACTGGTGTTTTGCTATTCTAATTAACAGGGTCTCAATCATTTACCCATTAATGTCCTAATTGACATAAGAGAGACCTGGAGAAATTGTGGATTTATAATTTTCTTTGTACTTCTGCAATTTGGAGAATTGGATGTTTTATTCTGATATTAACCTTTATCAGTTTCCAGAGAGAAAATATTTCTCATGATCTGAACCTGACTTGAAGGAGGAATATAATGCTTGAACCTATCATTTTATTTCTGTAAGTCTCCCACTCCAGTCAGTAACAGCAGTCTGTAGTCATGTTGTAATGTTCATTCCCACCCTGAAGGTCGATTGTGTTATTCCAAAGCTCAGTTTTCCATAGACATTTGATTTCAGGCCACGATAACTTAAAGTCTCTGTTAGGTCATTGCACACCAGGAATTATAAGGTCTCCATTCCCATGGGCTGTGACATCACCAACATATTCAATTCCCTCAGGTCAGACATCCAACCTACCTCCTCAGATCTGTTATCTAGAACCATCTCTGATGTAAACCACTATTGTGGTCATTGCCAACATGGTAAGGTAGAGATGAAAAACGACTCTTGATGTATTAGGGTAGAGGAAGTTGACACAGAAAAAAGTTATAAAATGGTTGGAAAATCTGGAAGAAAAAAAAAAAGGGCAGGTGACACCACTCCATATATGGAAACCCTAAGTTCTCTGGAAAGAGATGCTTATTCCACGTTACTGTTACCCACTTTCAGGAACAGCTGTCTAGCAGCCTGCACACACGGCTCCTGGAACCAAGGAGATTAGTTCCTGCCTCTACAGGACTGGTTTGCTGCTGCTGCTATGGAATCCAAAAGAACCCGCTTTCTTCCTTTTTTTTTTCCTCTCTGCCTAGTGTTTGGATGATCTTGACAGAACCTCCTAAAATGGAGGCCTGCAGGCAGGGGAGTGTGGTAAACGAGGTTCTCTTACTTTCTGTCCCTCTGGTGTGGGGAGAACACAGAAGGACAAAGATGGTGCTGAAAACCCACACAAGTTGTCCGACACACTTGAACCTGAAAGTGGGAAAAGGGTGTTTGTGAAAAGAGAGGAGAGAAAGGAGTCTCAGAGATTTTAAAAGTGGGAGTTGGAGTTGAACCTCCAGATACAGACTCTCTAATCAGGTGCCTACAAGTTCCTGGGAGGCATCTTTTTTCAGATAACTGTATACTCCAGTTTGAAGATTGGTCTAGACTTTGATCATGCAAAGGGATGCACACCCTCCAGCCAGCTTCCTCAGGGCACTCTGGACCTCGTTGCTTCTCAGGCTGTGAATGATGGGCTTCAACATGGGGGTCACCACACAGAAGAGCACAGAGACCAGGGTGTGGGTGTCCAGCCTTTTCTGGGCCTGTCATCGTTGAAGTTGGCTGTTCCATAGAAGACCACCACGACAGTGAGGGAGGACGCATAGGTGGAGAAGGCCTTCCTCCTGCCCTGGGCAGAGGCAATCCCCAGGATGGCTGCCATCATGAGTGCGTAGGAGCCTGCAGTGAAGAGGCAAATGCTCAGGCCCATGGTGGCACTGACAACGTTGAGCGCAGACTCGTTGACAGAGGTGTCTGAGCAGGAGAGCTTCAGGAGCAATGGGGTGTCACAGAAAAAGTGGCTGAACTGGTGGAGCACACACAGAGTGAGTGTGATGGCCAGCACCGTCTGTGTGACCAAATTCACCAGCCCACACAGCCAGGACCCAGTCACCAGGCTAACACAGACCTTCACACTCATGATGACTGGGTAATGAGGAGGACGGCAGGTGGCCACACAGCACTCATACTGGCCACACAGCCAGTAAGAAGCCTTCTGTGCCAGCACTTGTCACCAAGAAAAAGATCTGGGAAAGGCAGCCCTCATAAGAAATTGCGTTCTTCTTCAGAAGAAGTTCACCAGCAGTACTGGGAGGGTGGTGGATGTTTAGCAGACGTCCAACAAGCTCAAATTGCTGAGGAAAAAGTACATTGGAGTGTGGAGAGCAGGACTGACCCTGGTGGCCACTATTATGAGCATGTTCCCCAGGAGAGAAGTCAGGTAAATGACCAGAAAGAGCAGAAAGAACCAGCCCTGTAGGTTGGAGTGGTTGGAAAATTCCAAGAAGATGAATTCAGTGACAAATGATTGATTGCTCATTTCCAATGGTATCATAGCTACAAAACAGAAAATAAGAGACCATGACGAGAATGGACTGAGAGCACCCCAAACAGGCTTCTTAATCTGCAGCAACATGGCAAATAATATTGTATAAAGAGATGCCTGGACTCTGGAAAGAGACATATAGGAGTGACTTTAGAGAGAGCATAACTTCTCACAGACTTTTGCATGGGTGCTGTTTTGTAAGAATAAATGGAAACTTGCTCAAAATGCACAACCAGCTATCAACCCCTGTGTCTCATTGAATCTGCAGTATCTCCCTTCTAACATTGTGCTTCACTGTGATGAATTCTTTTTTGTATGTCTGTTATTTCAAGTAATAAATTTTCATTGTGCAAAAATGAAGAAAATTCAGAAAGTTATTCAGAAGAATAGAACAGGTCTCAAAATCAAAGCTCTCTTTGCATTCATCCCATTCTACCTCTATCTATCTATAAAGTATCCAAAGCAAAATTTCCCAATATTGTTGTACTCTATTTATTTGTTTGCCTTGTAATCTTACTTTCTTAATATGAAATTAAGTTAATATCTCCCTTTTTATCCAACATAGAAACCTTCCATTCCATTTACTATCATAAATATTAGAATAGAAGCTTTCATACATATGTATCTGTGATCATCTCTGATTATTTCTTAAAAGTAAAATTATAAGTCACCTGCTTTTAAATACATTGATCTATTTTTTTCAGTAGAAACTTTTATTTTTTTAAGTTTTATAAGATACAAGAAATTTTGACAAATGATATATACTTAGGTATTTTTCTTTGTTTGTATTATAAGATTTACCTCACCAAACATTACATTTCCTGAAAAAAAAATGATTGACACAATTACTGATTTTCTATCATGTTACGCATGCTAATCCGTGATCCATTGTTTTGAACTAAAATTTCTGCTTCTTTTTCAATCTTAAATGAAAAATATTATAGTAAAACAGTAGGCTCTTGGTCCAGATAGATGTGGATTGAAATCCATCTGTTGTTTACTAGATGTTGTTTGTAAAAAAGTCAGCTCATCTCTATTCCTCAGTTTGTTCCTTGCTTAGGATATTAATGATGTCTATTTCACAACTGCTGAAAAAAGTTTTGAGGTACTATAAGCTATGTTTCTGGCACATTACATTTACTCAACGCCTTTTATCAAGTTAGAAAATGTCTATCCATTTTTTACTAGTGTTTTTTTTTTTATTTTTGGTTTATGTGTCCTGGGTTTTGAATTCAGAGCCTTATGCATACTAAGCATGCACTCTACCACTGGACTTTGCCCCTAGTTTCATTTAGTTATACTTTTTATCATAAATAGATATTGAATTTTCTTATTTTCTCTGCATCTATTAAAATGATATATATTTTTTCTTATTTAGTCTGTTACTATGGAAATTCGGTTGATTGAATTTTTGAATATTGAACCAGCCTTGCATTCTGGGATTGATCTCAATTGACTGTAATGTTATCCTTATTCTATATGGCTGAGTTGAGTTTGTTAATATTGTTCCCTGCGTGCTTTTGTGTATTCTATTTTCTCTGTTCTTCAGAGATAATCTATTTCTTGAAGAATTCTCAGCTGTATTCTACTATTATTTTCAGTCAATTCGTGTTAGTGGACTAGTGGGAAACAGAGAAGGGATTTCTGATGTTTCCACGAATCCCTGACTTAGGTACTGTAAACTCAGTCACAGGGATACGGCCTTCACAGTGACCCACTTTCTAGCAATAGGGCTGAGCCTACTTCTTATTTCTCCCGACGTTAGACATTTCGGCCTGTTCCTTTCCATACCTGCAAAGGTTTTCCGTTGTGTCCTAATGTAACAGTTTCTGTTACTCTTGCCCCTGAAGATTACAGCTTTTGTTCTATGCAAAAAATCAGGAAATGGGTCTGGGAGGAGTTTTGGCTGCTGTTGCTATTCTTTGTCTCTCCACCTATCCAAGAAATGATACCGTTAAAGACACTTTCTCAGAATACTTTCCTATCTTCCTGGGAGCATTTGGTGGAATCCATGGAGAAAAAGAAAAAATACAAATATCTTATGTCCATAGCCCTCTGGGTTTTTATGCTCTTAAACCAGTCTATACTTAGTCTTTAGCAATCCATTAACTATTTTTTATTTGAGTGTTTTTTATAAATAAACTCCTATGTATCTTGTGGGTTCTCCCATAGTTTAAAAAAATGCCTGGATTATTTTGTTTGCTTATCTCTTCCCAGACTTCGGTTAGTTGTTTGCCTTATAATCTTCATCCCTAATAAAGTCAAGGAAAGTCATTAATTATCATTTTCTTCTGCTGTTTTTGGTTATTATAATGATGAAAACAACATGCTTTCTAGCTGTTTCGATAAATACTCAAGGTGAAATTTGAAGTCTATACACTTAGTTTACAAAAATATTTAGTAATTTCTAATTTAGTTAAATATGTAGTTATTCTATTCAAAACAATCCCATTCCTACCATATTTCCAAGGAAATTAATGCACAGTTCACAAAAGTTCTTGTGTAAAAATGCATAATAACTTAAACAAATATTATGCCTTCAGCAGAAGGACAGAAGAAAATCACGGTTTATCATGCAGTGGAATAATTCAGTTACTTTAGAAACACAAATACTGGAACATTAATAACATTGACAAATCTAAAAAAGATATTCTGGGTGAAAGAAGCCAGGTACTAAATATATACTGTATGTTTCCTTTAAACAAAGTTAAAAAATTAGTAAAACAGCTATAATGGTCAAGTAATAATGGTGTTTTTTTTTTTTTTTTTTTTTGGAGCTCAGGGGTGATATCAGTTGAATCATGAATAAATTTTCTAAAGTGATGGAAATATTTTATATCCTGATTTTTGGTAGTTCATATATATGTAAAATATTATAAACCTGTACACTTTAGATCTGTGCATTTTTTGAGTACAAATTATAGTTCAATTTTTAAAAATAGCCCTATTTTAAAAATAAGTAATTAATGGGGAAGTGTGGTACCTGCCTGTAATCCCAGCTACTTGGGAGACTAAGGCAGGAGGATCATAAATTTGAAACTCTGCAAGGCCCCCCGCCCCAAATAATTGAAAGGGCTGGGGATATAGCTTCATGGTAGAGTGCCACTGGGTTCAATCTCCAATACTGCAGTAAGTAAGTAAGTAAGTAAGTAAGTAAGTAAGTAAGTAAGTAAGTAAATTGATAAATAGAAGTGAAAGCATTTTTTCCAGATGATTTTTAAGCCAGGATTGGATGGAACCACATCTAAATATTTTTTTAGGTCTCTAAGAGGTTAAGTATATTCTCCCATATTTTTTCATTTCTCTACTTCTTTTTTTACCACAATGATAGTCCAGGTAATATCACATTTTACAAGTGACATCAGTTGTTTCCTGATCATGATCTGTTTGAAGCAGTGAATGTGATTGGTGGGTGCATTCAGTCTGAATCACAGATACAAAGCCTTTCTCACCATTATGGATGGGCGTGTGCATATGTGTGTGTGTGTGTGTTTGTGTGTGTGTGTGTGTGTGTGTTATTGGTTGTGAGATTGGTCTTGACTGAGAACACTGTCTTATAGTTAGTGGAATGGCAAGTTGGCATCTCAGGCTGTATTGATGGCAGAAATCTCAAAAAATATAGCAGGAATCTGCCATCTAAGGCTCAGCAAGCTCAGAAAACTTGGTTATCCTAATTGCTATAAATGGAAAGACCCTCACTATTGAGCTTCTCTGAGAGCTGCATCACACTGGGGCGGGAGGAGGGAGCCCATTTCCATAGAGATATACCATGTTTCTATGGAGACTCCAGCTAGGCTTCAAGGGGCTGGTGGGATAGTACCAGTGGATGCTGCCAAGCCCTGGGTCATTCTGAGTAGCCTGCTACTTCAGGGGAGGTGGCAGGGTATCAGTCTATGGGGCCGGGACTAGGCTCTGTGAAGCTATGTCAGGCCTTATTTCTAAGCAAGGTACTTGGCAATAGAAACCTCGGAAAACGTCCCACCCCCCACCATGCCATGGGCCACCTGATAGCCCAGGTGTGTCTCTGGAAGCCAGGCTTGGGTATGAGCATGGACATCAATGATTGCAGAGTATCAACAATAGGGGACCATAAATCTCTTTCAGGTGAGTGCAGACTGAAAACAGGAAAATCTGGAGGGTGATAGACTGGGTTTTATAAAATAATCAGCTCTCTAGGTCTAGAACACCCAGATAGACCCGCTCATGTAATTGTGCATGTGAGTCCAAGGAGCAGGGGTCGATAACTGTGAAACCTGGTTCCCCAGGTTTTAGACACACCTGTTTAGTTCAAAAGAGTGATCTGAGTGCTAAAACAAGATCAAAATGAAGTGATCTGTATCTAAAGACGTCCTGTGTTGAAGGTGGGAGAAAATCTCTGAAGCCCTCATGGAGAAGGATATGGACAACTTTAAAGTCCTAGTTGAAGAGTACACGATAAAGACAACAAATCAGTTTGGGCTTGCTGGCTAGCTGGTGAGATCACTCAGGAAAACAGGAATATGTGAGGAATACCAGATGTAGAGGAGGCTTTGGTGGATTTGATTTGAGTAATGTTGAATGTGAGTTATCTGTGGGATAATCACGTGGAAATGCCCTTCACAGACACCCTAGAACTGCAGGTGTGGATTTGGGAGTCATTGACTTGAAGGCAACTGTTACAGCAAAGTGTGAATATGAAATCCCTCAGGAGAATAGAGATAGTAGAGAAGGAAATAGAGAAAGTAGGGATTCTTGTGATACTTGGTGTTCACGATAATTGTAGTAAAAGTTTATCCAGAAATGACTAAAAACACCAGACTATCTAGGTCAGTTGTAGGTATCGCTTTCTCTAAATAATTTCTCTAAACAAGAGGTTACTTTATTAGCATTGATTTACAATAAATCAACTTTGAAATGGAGCTGGAAGCTACATGTACTTGACATTTCTTACGTTCTCTGTTTTCTCTATCAACTACCTAAATGAACTTCAAGTCATTTAGAAATCAGTGACATGTACTTTCTTTTAACTCCCCGTATCAAAAAGATCAATATGACAATCTCTTTTATATGTAGCTATCTAGATGTTTTCAGAAAAAGAAATAAAATTCCACAGAGAATTGCTCTTTATTAATGTAGGACATTAGATTGAATCATCATCATGGTCACCATTAGAATCCAGTACTAACAATCATAACTCATGAATGACACTTTGTGACACAATATGTACTTGCTCCTTAGAATTTATATAATGCAGCATAGGGATTAGATCAACTTAATAGTAAACCTTCTGCTCTGCAATAATAATAACTATAATCATCATAATCATCTAGGGCATATTTCATAGAAAAGTAATTTGAGTGTGAGTCTTTTTAGATTGCTTCAATACACATAAATGCCTGACTTTAAAAACCTTGTTTAATGTAGTTTAAAAGTGGCATGTTTTCTGTAAAAATTAGGTTAAATTTCGGATAATCCATTCTATCAAAACTCAATGAATTTTTTTGAAAAGATGAATTTTTACATACGTGAATCCAATCAGGATTTTTCAAATTGAGTAACGAATAGAGACACACATTAGATAAAAATACCTAATACTTACTAAATGCCTATAAGACTTTTACATGCATTAACTTATTTGGTTTACACAACAACCTATAAGATAACCTATTATCCCCATTTTACAGAAAAAAGAATTGAAATTAATTCACAATATATTAATGCAAGTAGGGAAACATCAATGAATCCCTTTAATTTGCATAATGTACATTAATTTGTACATTTAATATGTATTAACAATTAAGATTTAAGAAACAAAAAAAATTGACTCAGAAAATTTATCATGTAATAACTATTATTTGTAGTGATACTTTGTTACCTGATGATAATACCATACATTAGTAAACTGTCTTATTATGTTCAATGCCCAGACATTTTTGTCTTTGGTTCTAATAATTCATTGCACATGATTAATAGGCCAACACAGCTTTCATTAAAATTCCAAATCTCAGGGCCTTAAGAAGCTTAAAGTATTTAAATTTCAATAGAAAGTCGGTGCTTCAGTTAAGCACAACTAATTTTAAAATCCAAATATAAACAAAATAAAATAAATAAGTCTAGAATCTTAAGAGAAAATTTTTTTTTTGCTTTGGCAATAAATGAAATGTTTTCCTGAGTAAACTTAGGGATTCATTTCCTCAAACGAAAAAAAAAAATGGGCATGACCAAAACGAGGAAGAATGGTTTGATCATGAAACCCCTTTTGCACATTAGGGAAACAATGATTCCTATTTGATCTCAATAGCACAAGCAATGTTTAAAATTTTTAAATCCAAATTTCATGTTTTCCAGTAAATTACTTAAAACACACACACACACACACACACACACACACACACACACAGTACAAGGGCAATTTATTCAGAAAAATATCTGAATGATTTCAGGTGCTTGTGGCAATGTGAATTTATTACTGTGAAATCTATGAGCTATCTGTCCTGGCCCAGAGTTGTCCTCATATTCTTCTATGTGGTGTGGGTGCTTGGAGCCGAGGGAAAGATCAGAGGTCATTGTGCAGAACAGTTGGCCTCAGTCAGTGAGTTCCAAGTGTTCCTAGTGATGCTGGTCCAAGGACACACTTTGGGGGAGGCTGGGCTCTTTCACCTAACATGCAGGGATGCCCTTACCCCTAACTGGTAGGTTTAAAATCTTACCAAATTCACAAGGAAAAAAGCCTCCCTCCTGTCTTGGAGATTCAGCACTCAATTCAGCATTTAACTTCTCTTTCAGTTCTGTTTTTTCTGGGGCCGGGGTGTAGGGGGGCAGTTACCGGAGATTGAACTCAGGGGCTTGACCACTGAGCCACATCCCCAGGCCTATTTTATATTTTATTTAGAGACAGGATCTCACTGAGTTTCTTGGTGCCTTGTTTTTACTGAGGCTGTCTTCGAACTCACTATCCTCTTGCCTTAGCCTCCTGAGCTGCTCGTTTAAAGGCGTGCACCACTGTGCCAGCTCTTTCAGTTCTTTTTATTTCACCTGTGCTTCTTCTAGCATAAAGGGGAAAGGGAAGACAAATTATTACCTCTTACGATATGTCAGAGCATTCTAGTTATAAAATTCTTCAAAATAAAAAATTCTCTTTTCCATTTAGGATTTTAAAATTTCTTTTCTTGGTAGTGGTTAGTTTCAATTCAAACCAATTATGTTCCTATAGAGGGTCTAATTTAGTCCTAAGCCAGATCTACTAAGAAACCCAAAGAGGATAAGATCTGATCCCTGTCCTGCTGCGCCCCTCCCCTGACTCAGGCAATGGCAAGGCCCTACTGAGGTGGATGGCGCAAGGCGTCCATCTTCTGGAGGACCGCAGTATGTTTCTGGGAATGGGCTGATTTGTTTTTGTATTCCTTTAATAAGTATAGTTTTGATTTCTCATATGACCATTAAGTATAAAGGAAAAATCATGACTTTCCCAATTAATGCTATTAATTCTAAAGCATAGATCTGTTTGCTCTAAATGCAATGATTCAGCTGTGGAGTGTAAATTGTTAATGTCTAAAGAAAAACTCCCTGTATTCCTGTCAAGGAAGTTTTTGAAAAATTAAATTAAAATCTAGAGAAGGAAAATTAATGTTAAGAAGATAGATCAGTGCTTAGTACTGGGCAACTTGTTCTTGTTCCTGTGCACAATTATTTGTGCTCTTACTTTTGTTTGATTACAAGTAATAACAAATCAACTACTTGCCGTAACCATGGCACCGGTTCCAGTCAGTAAGTCAAGAAAGAATAGTCAAGGTATAGGCCAATATTTTGGGACATTTGTAACTATTATTAAAAGTTAACTAAGCAGAAACAGCTCAAAGCAAAACTCGAACTTAAAGTACAAATGCTTGCTTATGCATAAGCCAAGATACATTCTTCTATCCTAATTGTAGCTACGTAATATTTTTTTTGTTTGAATAATGATTCCTGTTTTGTAACCACAAAGTACTGTAAGCCTGCCAAAATGAAAAGTATATATGATCAACTTCACAAGTAAAGATTGGGATCAACACCTTCACTTTGGTGTCTGTGTTGTTTCTCCACCCCCTCTTTCGCCGACTCCTCACCATCCATTTGTCTCCTGAGACCCCCTGTTGGAGCTGGTCTCCGACACTGTCCTTCAACCAAATTACAATCTAATGGGAAGATGAACTCAATATGTGCAGGAAACTCGGTAACAATTCTATGTAATCTACAAATTATCATTATTTTCCCTTAGTGTTTACTTGGGCAGCTCTGGGAATGGAGCACTTAATACTTGTCAAAGCCCCTCATTCCATCTTGAATATGCATTCCTCCAGGTCCTAGTTGGGCCTCTCAATTGTGTTCTAAACACTAGGGCAACACCTTGTGTAAATGTGCACTCAGTAAAGGTTTGAAGAATGAAGAAGGTCTGTCAAGTACATCCATGGAGTAGAGTTTTTAAAAGATTCATTAAAGACGGTACTGTGTGGGACCTAAAAGATCTAACAGAGACTTGACAGAGGCGAGAGGACATTTCTGTTCAGTGGTTCTGGTGCAGATATCTTGCTGAGAAAAATAAAGCCTCTGTGGGCATAAGTGAGACACCATAGCCCAGCGGCTTCTGAGGAACTCAGTGTCTCCTGTCTCCTAAACATATCCCTTATGGAGACCATCGGCTCAGTTCCCACAGAACAAGCAGCTCTGCATCTTTCTTTCCTAATCAGTCATCTCAAAGTCAGGTGACCGAGAATGAAGTCACTTATGAGTGACACCAAAATATAATATTTCTAAAGGAGGGGGGTTGTGTATGAAGTAGATTACTCACAAGCTTCAGGGATTTATTACAGTTAATAAATTGCTTGCAACTCCCCTCCCCAAGCATCCATGTGTTGTAAGATAAAGATGAAAACCCCTAGTTAGTGATTGAATACGTTTCTAAACATAACTTCTTATACAATAATAATTTTTATTTAAACAGATATTTTGGTAGGTCTATTGTTATGCTATATTGTATCATAATGGGAATGTGTCCCTATACTTTCTCCCTAAAAATTATTCCTTTTTGTCCTGCTCATCAAAAGCAGAGGTTTAAAACTTAGCATTATCTATTGTTTACCATAAGTAATTTTCCACACACATCATCTCATTTAAGGAATTTTGCATCCCAGGATTTCTGGTCATGTTTTGTGTTTTCTTCCAGTACTGGAGGCATCATTGTGAATCCCTCAGGTCTTGTGATAACCTCTGAAGTTATTTCTACTCTGGCAATATAAGTAGTATTGTGCAACTTAGACACACATAGAAAAGGTGCTACCGTATGTCATTACATAAATGCCATCAAAATGGTAATGAAAATATGTACAATATTCTGTAATATGTTTTTAACGTGTAGGTGTATCCTGATTCTGGGATAGTGTTTTCGAAAATTGTGATGGTACATAACCTATTTACTAGCAACTCTCACAGAGAGGCGTAGATTTCTGGTTTTGGTGTGGCCCTTGCTGCTCTTCATACTAGCACCTGGGCTGCAAAGAAAGCTCTTGGTAAAACTGGCTGTTGGTCTCCATTCACCCCAAAACGGACCTGTTATTCTGAAAGTTGCCTGTCGCATATCTGTGGCCTCATGAAGGAGTCAAAATCCTCTGATCTCTCACAATTCATTTTCCTGTGTGACATTTATAGAGGTCTGGGGCCGACCTGTTGGGAATATGCATCGTGCCTTTCCTCTGCAGCTGCTCTGGGACTCCTCAGTGTGCAAACACAACTCAAGGGCAATGGCTTGAGTTCAACTGCAACAATGGAGAGCAGTTAATTTGCTGTTGGATTCATTAATGTCTTGGCAATCACCTGTTCCCAGCATGCAGTGAGAAGATCAGCGTCCTCTCTCTTCTGGGATGTGGGTGAGCGAAGTTCATAGTGAGATTTCTGCTAAGAAGTTGTGGGTGGCTAAAACCTCAAGACTGCCCTCCCTTCTCGCTAGGAAGAGAAGGGGTCAGGGTGGGTGTACACTTATTGGGATGGATTTTGCATGGCATATGAAGTTTTTCCTTCATGTTACATACTTTGCCAGATGGAAAGATATCAGAAGCCAGAATATTAAAAGCATCCCCACTATCTTCAGCTGATCCACTCCTGCTAAGGGCTGATCCCTTACCAAACCCTGTATGACTTCGTGCTCCTTAATTTTATGATCCTGCTGATGCTCATGACCTGGTGAAGAAATTGTTTGCTATGGAATTTAAAATAGGGAAAAAAAAGAGTCATCAAACAGCTCTTTCGAGTACAGATGGAGAAAAGACAACAAGCTTGAAAGTCTTGTAGTATTTTACTGCACAAAAATAAAAATAAAAGTATTAGATAAAGAGGTAAGTCTCTAAAACTTAAAATTTCCCATAATACAATGGGGTTTTCTGTCGCGACCCCTTGCCAGTAAGGAAGACGCAACTCGGGAATCTTCTTTCAGCGGTTTATTCAGGCCCTTGATATTTCTTCTACTGAATCCTTGGATGCCCCTCCCAGCCATAATATAGCATCTCAAGCCCCAATGCAATGCTGCCACGTGGAACTTTCTCATAGGGTGCTGAAAAACCATGTGCCAACTCTCCCAAATAAGGAGTTGTTTGTCACATACCACAGCAGAGTCAGCGCCATCTTGTAATGGCGACCATAATCTGCATAAGCGGCAGAGGTGGCTCACCACAGTTCCTCCTTTCTGTTTTCTTAAAACAATACAGGCGAGAGTAGAGGTCCTATCCCACTGTGCAGAAGTGGCTGCATAGTATGGCTCAGTCCTAAGGAGGGCCCTTCCCTAGACCTGACTCCATATCAGCCGACGCCTTTTTTCGTGGGACGGGGCGTGGACGCGTCAAACCTGCATGCAATAGGACATGCTCTCCTTGAGGTCCTGGTCCACTGCGGGATCACTCAAGTTCAGTGCCTTGCCTCGCATCCTGTATCGTGATGATGGTGAACAAAAGGGGATAGCTGGGAGTACCTCTGTAGGACAACCACAATTAAGTTGGTGACACCCTGAAAGAAAGGCACGGGCTTTAAACCAATAGCTAAAGACCAGTGTGGAAACCCTTCTGCTTGCAATGGCAACAAGACCTGGAGAGTGCAAGGGCTTTCCAGCACTAGAAGAAAGACAAAAGAAGGACATGTCGAACCCAGTGCAATGTTAGAATAACTTGGGGTGTAACGACCATGTCAAAGGCACTATTGTGGAAACCCATCTGCGTGCAATGGCAGCAAGGCCAGCAGAGTGCAAGGGCTTTCCAACACTAAGAGAATAATGAGGAAAGACATGTCAATCCCAGTGCAATGTTACAATAACTTGGGGTGCAATGACCATGTCAAAGATTTACTGTTTAAGATGCACAAGCCAGACTTGAGGTGAGTTGCCATTTTCTAAAGCTTCAAGAGCTTATATGATCATAGCCTTATCGTGAGCACTGCGGGCCTTGAGATGACAGAGAAACCACATACAAAGAATTACACCAAAGCAACACATACTACCAAAAATGCCTACTCCCACCCACTCTTTAAAAAAGGAAAAAGCAGAAGATATCCAATTAGTGAATTGACCCAAAGTCATGAGATCAACACGGGTGTTATTCAAGACAGCTATCTGAGTCAGTTGAGACTGGATCATGTCTTCCGCTGCCATGGACCAATTCCCGGCCAAATAGTCACTGATGATGCGGGAAGCATTCCTGGAGTCATTAAATCTAAAAGAGGTTATACATAAATGCGCACGTTGGTCAATGCAACCCAAAGGTACCAGGTCAGACAATTATTCTATCTGAGCTTGAAGTATATCTATTCTTTGGTTAGCAGCTAAAATCCCTGGAAAAATATGTTGATTAACTTTATTTTGAGATTCGAGTATGGTGGAAGTTTGTTGAACAACTTCATTAACAGTGACAGCAGTTTGCACCTGGCTGGCCATGGCTACTCCGGCCGTAACTGCTGCAGCAGCAGCAAGGCCTGCATTAGTTAATGGCCCACCTATCTCTCTACAGACTTTCATCCAAGCATCTATGCCTTTGTTTTTATAAGGAGTAATAGCTGCCTCACATTCTTTAGTACACTGTTCAAAGACCAATTGTTTAATCAAGGGCATGGCCCTATCGGAATCGCCAAAAATTTTTGCTGCAACATTCACCATCCTAGCAACAAAGTCTGAGATCTGTATTGACTGTTCTCCAAACTTGAGAATGAAAAGTCCTCCCGGAGCCTTGGAACGGGGGCGGAACTACTGGAGGCGAGGGGAAGGGTGGAGAAGCATCAAGTACTGGCTCCTCCTCTTCCCCAGAACTGAATTTATTACCCTTCTCACAACAGGCTTTTACATCTGTTGTTTCTCGTTTTTTCTTTTTTATATTAGTCTTACGTAATTGTTGTAATAACTTGTCCAATTCCTCAGAACTGTCCGAGCTACTTGTGTCCTTGGGAGTTTTTAACTCAGTCAAGTCCGGATAGAGCCTTCTTCTCTGTTTAACTTCAGACTCCCTTGTCTGTTCACCGATCTTACTCCTAATACTTTCTGCTACCTCGCTATGTGACCCCTCCGATTTTTCTTCATGCAATTGCTCAAGAACGGCCTGACCCTCGCTCACAGCTTTCTGGCATTTACCATCCATTATACACCCCCTCACTAATTTTCAAAGCAGAATGGTACCACCCTTTAAAGTTCCTTGTTTGTAAGCGAAATCCAGATCTTTCCCTAATTTGTCCCAACTGGGAATCGTGAGACTCCCTGAAAAAGCAAAACAAAGTGCTACAGAGTCAGTCTCTTCTAAAAACCTCTGTAATGTTCTCCGCTTCACTTTAACTCACTTAGAACGCAGTAACCCATCCAAGGCCAGCAAAATTGGGCTTGAGGAAGTAGCACCCATACTGTTCCAAGCAGTGTAAAGAAAGTGAAAGTATAAAACCCCGCTCTCTCCTTATTTACAGAGGAGCATCTTATTTTATTATTTTCCCCCGCTCTCTCTTTATCTACAGAGGAGCATCTTATTTATTACTTTTTCCATGCTCTCTCTCTATCTACAGAGGAGCTGCACCGCTTGATCGCGGATCCCACTTACCTGGGACTAACGGTTGCACCACCCCTGACCGCTGAAAGTTCTGGTTCCCGGGTTTTGGCACCACTTGTCGCGACCCCTTGCCCACAAAGAAGACGGAACTCGGGAATCTTCTTTCAGCGGTTTATTCAGGCCCTTGATATTTCTTCTACTGAATCCTCAGATGCCCCTCCCAGCCTAAATATAGCATCTCAAGCCCCAATGCGAAGCTGCCATGTGGAACATTCTCATAGGGTGCTGATAAACCATGCGCCAACTCTCCCAAATAAGGAGTTGTTTGTCACATACCACAGCAAAGTCAGCGCCATCTTATAATGGCGACCATAATCTGCATAAGCAGCAGAGGCGGCTCACCACAGTTTTCCTCATGCTTAGGAGACACACATTAACAGTAATCCTAAAAGATCTTAGAATGATTAGCCATCAGGGAAAGGCAAAGCTAAAGCACATTTGATGAAGCACTTCACACATTCCAGGGTCGTCACAATAAAAGGAATGATAATGATGTGTTGTTAAGGGAGTGAGGAAATAAGAAGCTTTATTCACCACTCTTAATAATAAGGTAAGCTGGTTCCACTGGTCTGAAAATGATCTGGAACTTCTTCAGAAAGTTAAATATGGAGTTAATGATCCACTTCTTCCACTCATACTTACAAACTCAAGATAAATAAAAAAAAGTTGTCCATCAATGATTTGTACATGAATGTTCATATAATGTTCATATTATATATAATGTTCATATTATATATATGAATCTTATTCATATTAGTGAAAAAGTGAAAATGACCAGGCAGGTCTATAATCTAGCTACTCAAGAAGCTGAGGCAGAAGGATCACAAATTTAGGTACAACCTGGGAAAATTTACAAGACCCTGTCTCAAAACAAAATTTTTAGAAGGGTTGGGCTTTGGCTTAGTGGTAGAACATTGTTTAGTGTGCAGGAGGCTCCGGGTTCAATCTGCAGTATGACACCCACACAGACACAAAGTAAAAATTACTATCCAGTGGGAAATGAACAAAGAAATGTGGCATTTTCATAAGATGGAAATCAGTCACAATAAGGAGGAATAAACTAAAATACTTATACAAGCTACAATATAACTGAAAATTGCAAACATCCTAAGTGAAAGGAGTCAGATCCAAAAGGCATATATGGTATTACTTAATTAAAAATATCCACAGAAACTCGAGTGTTTACATGGGTCTTTCCACATGTGAAGGAGAAACACAGAAATGGTGTTTATTTAAAACTTAGAATCAAGATCCATTAGGAAAATGCAAGTCAAAGTCACATTGCACATAGCACTTCACATTCACTAGTGTTGGCTAGAGCTGCAATATTGGGGGAAAGGAGATTGACTGCTTTGGGTATAGGCTTTTTTTGGAGAGAAAAGTAATAAAAATATTCTGAAATACCTGTGGATTAGAGAACCCAGGTGAGGTCACAATGTGTCACATACTTAGCACAGTGTGCTTCCCCTGGTTGGAGGGGCACCACAGTGGTCATGAGACACTGTATGGAGAGAGTGCTCTTGTAATTGCTGCTGAAGAATTCACATATTTCTACAACTAAGACATTTCCTAGAATGAAACCATCATCTAGTTCTAATCTCACTATAATCTGTCTCCGAATAAGCTTCCTCAGGGCACTCTGGACCTCGTTGCTTCTCAGGCTGTGAATGATGGGTTTCCACACGGGGGTCAACACACAGAAGAGCACAGAAACCAAGGTGTCCGTGCCCAGCCTTCTCTGGGCCTGTCATAGTGGAAGTTGGCTGTTCCATAGAAGACCACCATGACAGTGAGGGAGGACGCACAGGTGGAGAAGGCCTTCCTCCTGCCCTAGGAAGAGGGAATTACCAGGATGGCTGCCATGATGAGTGCATAGGAGCCTGCTGTGAAGAGGCAAAGGCTCAGGCCCATGGTGGCACTGACAACGTGGAGCGCAGACTCGTTGACAGAGGTGTCTGAACAGGAGAGCTTCAGGAGCAATGGGGTGTCACAGAGAAAGTGGCTGATTTGGTGGGGCCCACACAGAGTGAGTGTGATGGCCAGCACCGTGTCTGTGACCAAATTCACCAGCTCACACAGCCAGGACCCAGTCACCTGGCCAACATAGACCTTCACACTCATGATGACTAGGTACTGAGTAGGACGGCAGATGGCCACACAGCAGTCATACTGGCCACACAACCAGTAAGACGCCTTCTGTGCCAGCACTTGTCACCAATAAGAAGATCTGGGAAAGGCAGCCCTTATAAGAAATGGCCTTCTTCTCCCGGAAGAAGTTCACCAGCAGTACTGGGAGGGTGGTGGATGTTTAGCAGACGTCCAAGAAGCTCAAATTGCTGAGGAAAAAGTACATTGGAGTGTGGAGAGCAGGATTGACCCTGGTGGCCACTATTATGAGCATATTCCCCAGGAGAGTGGTCAGGTAAATGACCAGAAAGAGCAGAAAGAACCAGCCCTGTAGGTTGGAGTGATTAGAAAATCCCAAGAAGATGAATTCAGTGACAAATGATTGATTGCTCATTTTCAATGTTGTCATAGCTACGAATCAGAGAAAAAGGAGACCATTACGAGAATGGACTGAGAGCACCCCAAACTAGCTTGTTAATCTGCAGCAACATGGCAAATAATATCAAATGAAAAGCAGCCTGGAGACTGATAACCTGTGAAACTGGTCTCAGGGAATCAGACCCATGGAGCCACACACATTTGCAGGGGTGATGGTGGGTGGGAGTAACCAGAGAATTGCTAGAAGCCAACAGAAAGCCATTCGACCTCATCATGGTGTGAAGTCATTTCTCACTGTCTCAGTAATCTGTGTCTCCTGTTGTCCTTTAATGTAAACATAGAGTTTTTAAAGAAGTTCATTTTCATTGCAAATGTTAAGAAAAAAATTTACAAAGCAGAGTCATCATCTGCAGAACCAGTCAGTGTTGCCTTCAGTGTATTCCAATGTAGAGTTTTTCTCATTTTACATCAATCTTGATCTCTGTGTTCGGAAAGGCAGAAGTTAACTCTTCCTGTACAATGCTGAAATTATCAGGGCCAGAGCAAAATAGAGGAAAGAAGTTGATGAAGTGGGGTTGGACTGGCTATCTTAAGTATACAGGGAAGATCAGTGGAGTAGAAGGAAAAAGAGAGTGCTGAGTGTTTTTGGAAGGGAGGAAATGAGAAAGGTCTTTACGCAGATCATGTTATGTACACATGGAAGTCTACCACAGGGGACTGCACCTGTATGTATATTTTGAAAGCACCAGTTCGAAATTAACAGATAAATGACCCGAATAAAGATCAGTACAGAAAGTAGAATGGGGGCAGGAAGGGGAGGGAGATGGGGGGTGGAAACTGAATGGAGTAAATCAGATTCCATGCACGTAGAATCTTTTCCAAATCAACCCAACTTCTATGTATAACTATTATGCTCTAATAAAAAAATTAAGAAGATGACATGATCCTATCAGCAAAGAGTGAGATGTGAATTCTTCGTGACCTATTTGTATACCTTTAATTTCTTTCTTTTGTCCAATGGCTCTGGTAATTTCAAGGATGAAATTGAATAGAAGTGGTGAAAGAGGGGGCACCCTGTCTGCTTCCAGTTTTTAGAGTGAATGCTTTCAACGTTTCTTCACTTAGAATGATGCTGCCTTGGGTTTAGCATAGATAGCTTTTACAATGCTTTTACAAAGTTCCTTCTGTCTCTAGTGTTTCTACTGTTTTGACAGGTAGGGGTGCTATATTTTGTTAAATGCTTTTTCTGCATCTATTGAGATGCAGAAGAAACTTAATCTCTCCCCTTTAGCTAAACATTCAGATCATCTCCAGTCCTATAAATATTTTAATGAACATTTTCCTACATAAACATATGTGACCATTTCAAATTATCTCTTCAGAATAAAATTTAAATCTGACATAAAAAATTTGTTGTGCAGTTTCTATTTAAAACTAGCTCATGGGAGACATTATATTAAGTGAAATAAGCCAGACACATAAAGAGAAATAGCAGTTTTTCACTTCTTTGTGGAAGCTAAAAAGTTGATCTCAGAGAAGTAGGGAGTAGAGCGGTGGTTATTGGAGCCTGGGAGAGAATCACAAAAATCATTGTTGAGTCTGATTTCTCAAAGACGCATGTGAAGGACTGCCTGAAACATGCCCTCTGAGTGTGGTCTTTAAAAAAAATAAGAGTGGACTTCAAACAGGGTCCTCAGAAAATCTCTCTTTTCTTCTCAGTGGGCAGCAGGAGGTCCATGGGTCTGGCTGCCTAGGAGCTAGCTGTGGGAAGGACCAGGACGGCTGGAGAATATCAATAATCATTAGTAGACTGCATTCTAGGTTATGGCAGGCTGGAAACAGACCATCCAGAAGGAAATGGCTTGAGCTCTGAAAATGACAGAATCTGTGGATTTAGGAAACGGTTGTGGGTCTAATCCACTCATAACACCTACTCCCTGGGTCTGTCTACGGTTGCCACCGTTACCACAGGCCTGACCAGAACAACCCAGAGGGGAAGATGCACTCTGGCCTCCTGGCTTGGAGGTTTGATCTGGGGCCAGCTGACCCATTGCTGCTGGCCTGAGATGAGGTGGGACACCGAGGTGGAAGGGAACAAGAGGGGAAGCGTCCCTAGCTCATGGCAGCCAGAAGGTTGGGGCGGGGTAGGGGACAGGAGAAAACAGTTCGCAGGGGACAAGATGTGATTCCCCAGGGCATGTCCCTGGCCACACTCCACTTTCCCACACTCCTCTCAGTACAGTAAGCCTTTCATATAATTAACCCACAAAATCAATGGATCCACAGATTAGGTCACAAGTCTCACAGTCTAATAATTTAACCTCTGAACAGTGCTACTGTGGCTGACTCTGAGCTTTTGGTGGGGGGATACCTTATTTCTTAGCCATAATAGTCCCTACAGTCCATGTGCTTTTGTTAGAATACCTTCATGTAGTCTGGGAAAGTAATCTGATGCCAAAACCAGATTAAAAGGAAATATCTGGTAACTGAAGATTTGACATTTGGAGCTTGGGGAAAAGCTCTGAAGAGGAGCCCTGGGTGCAGCACTTTTAAGTCCTGGTGACGAGGACACAAGAGGGGAACTGGTCTTTGGTGTAGCTGAGTGGCAGTGGGATTACTCATTAAAACATAAAAAAAATGAGAAGGACCATGTCTGGGGAGAGAAAAGGAGGGAAGGAAGTTGGGCCTGGATTCTGGGTACCTGCGAGGTCTCCCTGAGGAGATTCCCGGAAACAGCGGGACAGGTTCATAGGAGATAGGCCTGGGAGTCATGGCTTAGAGTGACTGTGGAAGTCACAGGTGCTCATAAAGCCAAAAGAGAGGAGGGTGAGGAGAGAGGGCCTGATGGACTGTGCGGAAAAGAAGGTGTCCATAAGGAGGCTCACCAGCTATCAGAAATCATTCTGAACCACAGTGTCAAAGCTCTTCTCTCTGTACCAGGCCTTCTGCACCCCAATCTAAAACCTCTGATCCCTATAACAGTCCTTTTGCACCCCAGTCTCCAACCTCTGCTCCCTACAACAATCATTCTTCACCCCAGTCTCCAAGTTCTACTCTCTGAAACTCTCTTTATGCAACACAGTCGCGAACATCTGCTCTCTGCAACAGTCCTTCTGCACCTCAGTCTGAAAACTCTGCTCGCTGCAACAATCATTCTGCACCCCAGTCTCCAATCTCTGTTCTCTGTAAGAGTCCTTCTGCACCTCAGTCTTCAACATCTGCTCTCTGCAATGACCCTTCTTCTCCCCAGGCTCCAACCTCTGCTTTCTGCAATGGGCCTTCTGCACCCGTCTCCAAACTCTTCTCTCTGCAACGATCTTTCTGCACCTCAGTTTCTAACCTCTACTATATGTAACAGTTATTCTGCACCCTAGTCTCCGACCTCTGCTCTTTGTAAGATTCTTCTGCACCTCAGTCTCCAATCTCTGCTCTCTGTAACAGTCCATATGCACCCCAGTATCCAACCTCTGCTCTCTGTAACAATCTTAGCCACCTAAATCTCCAACTTCAGCTCTCTGCAAAGGTAATTCTGCACCCCAGTCTCCATACTCTGTTCTCTGCAACAGTCCTTCTGCACCACAGTCTGCAAAGTCTGCTTTCTGTATCAGTTCTTCTGTACCGCAGTCTCCAACCTCTACTCTCTGTAACAGTCCTTTTGCACCTCAGTCTACAAACTCTGCTCACTGTAACAGTCCTTCTGCAACCTAGTCTCCAACCTCTACTCTCTGCAACATTTTTCTGCACCCCAGTCTCCAACCTGTGCACTCTGTTACTGTCCTCTGCCACCCAGTCTGCAACATCTGCTCTCTGTAAGTATCGTTCTCCACCATAGTCTCCAACCTCTGCTCTCCTCATCGATCATTCCGCACCTCAGTCTCCAACCTCTGCTCTCTGCAAAGATTCTTCTGCACCTCATTCTTCAAGCACTGGTCTCTGTAACAGTCCTCATGCAGCTCATTCTCCACCCTCTGCACCCCAGTCTTCACCCTCTGCTCTCGGTAACAGTTCTTCTGCACCCGAATCTCCAAACTCTGCTCTTTGTAACACTCCCTCTGCACTCCAGTCTCCACCCTCTGATCTCGGTAACAATCCATCTGGACATCAGTCTCCAACCTCTGCTCTCTACAACGTTCCTACTTCTCCTCAGTCTCCAAACTCTACTCTCTGTAAAAGTCCTTCTGCAACCCAGTCTCCAACCTCTGCTCTCTGCAAGAATTCTTCTGCACCCCAGTCTCCAAGTTCTGCTCTCTGAAAGAGTCCTTCTGCACCCCACTCTCAAACAACTATCTCTGCAACAGTCCTTCTGCACCTAAGTCTGAAAACTCTGCTCTCTGCAACAATCATTCTTCAACAAAGTCTCCAAATGCTGCTCTCTTTAACAGTCCTTCTGTACCTCAGTCTCCAAACTCTGCTCTCTATAATATCCTTCTGCACACCAGTCTAAAAACTGTGCTATCTGTAACAGGCCTTCTGCACCCCAGTCTCCAACCTCTGCTCTCTGTAACAGGCCTTCTTCACCGCAGTCTCCAACCTCTTCTCTCTGAAACGATCATTCTGCACCTCAGTCTCCAACCTCTGCTCTCTGCAACAGTCCTTCTACACCTCAGTCTCCAAACTCTGCTCTGTGTAAGATCCTTCTGCACCCCAGTCTACAAACTCTGCTCTGTGTAACAGTCCTTCTACACCCCAGTATCAAAACTCTGCTCTCTGTAACAAACCTTCTGCACCCCAGTCTCCAACCTCTGCTCTCTGTAACAGTCCTTCTATACCTCAGTATCAAAAATCTGCTCTCTGTAACTGTCCTTCCGCATCCCAGTCTCCAAACTCTACTTTGTGTATCAGTCGTTCTGCTACCCAGTCTCCAACCTCTGATCTCTGTAACAGTCCTTCTGCACTTCAGTCTCCAACATCTGCTCTCTATAAAAGTTTTTCTGCACCCCAGTCTCCAACCTCTGGTCTCTCTAACTGTCATTCTGCACCTCAGTCTCCAACCTCTGCTCTATGCAACACTCTTTCTGCACCCAAGTCTCCAACATCTGCCCTCTGCAACAGTCCTTCTACAACCCAGTATTCAACCTCTGCTCTCTGGAACAGTCCTTCTATACCCCAGTTCCATAATCTGCTCTCTGCAACGATCCTTCTGCACCCCAGTCTCCAACGTCTATTCTGCAACAGTCTTTCTGCAACCGAGTCTCCAAATTCTGCTCCCTGTAAGATCATTCTGTACCCCAGTTTCCAACATATGCTCTCTGTAACATTCCTTCTGCACCCCAGTCTCCAATCTCTGCTCCCTGCAATGTTCCCTCTGCACCCCAGTCTCAAACCTTGTTCTCAAAAACACTTCTTCTGTACCGCAGTCTTCAACCTCTGTTCTCTGTAAGGGTCCTTCTTCACCCCAGTCTCCAACATCTGCTTTCTGTATCAGTCTTTCTGCACCACAGTCTCCAAACTCTGCTCTCTGTAAAAGTCCTTCTGCACCTCACTCTGCAATCTCTGCTCTCTGCAACAGTTCTTCTCCACCCGAGTCTCCAACCTCTGCTCTTTGTAACAGTCCTTCTGTACTGCAGTCTCCAACCACTGCTCTCTGCAGTGGTCCCTCTGCACTTGTCTCCAACCTTGTTCTCAACAACAGTTCTTCTGTACCACAGTCTTCAACCTCTGTTCTCTATAAGGGTCCTTCTCAAACCCAGTCTCTAACCTCTGCTCTCTGTAACGGTCCTTCTGCACCCGAGTCTCCAAACTCTGTGTTATGTATCAGTCATTCTACACCCAAGTCTCCAACCTCTGCTCTCTGTAACAGTCCTTCTGTACCTAAGACTCCAACCTCTGTTCTCTGCAACAGTCTTCCTGCGCCCCAATCTCCAACCTCTGCACTCTGCAACAGTCCTTATGCACCTCAGTGTCCAAACTCTTCTCTCTGTAAGATCCTTCTGAAAAACTGTCTCCAACTTCTGCGTAATGCAACGCTCCTTCTGCACCCTAGGCTTCAAATTCTGATCGCTACAATAGTTATTCTGCACCCAGTCTAAATCCTCTGCTCTCTGTAACAGTCTTTCTATACTGCAGTCTCCAAACTCTGTTCTCTGTAAGGATCATTCTGCACCACATTCTTCAACCTCTGTTTTCTTTATCAGTCCTTTTGCACTACTTTCTCGAAACTCTGCTGTCTGTATCAGGCATTCTGCACCTCAGCCTGCAAACTTTGCTCTCTGCAATAGTCCATTTCGACCCCAGTCTCTAATTTCTGCTCTCTGCAACATTCCTTCTGCACCTCAGTCTCCAACATCTGTTGTCTGCAACAGTCTTTCTCCAACCCAGTCTCCAAACTCTGCTCTCTGCAACAGTCCTTCTACACCCCAGTCTTCAAACTGTATCTGTTGTTTTTTACCACCGTCTCAAAACTCTTCCCTCTGTAACAGTCCTTCTGCAAGTCAGTCTGCAACCTCTGTTCTCTGCAACAGTCCTACTGCACCTCAGTCTCCATCCTCTGCTCTCTGCAACAGTCCTTTTGCACCCCAGTCTCCAAACTCTGCTCTCTAGAACAGTCCTTCTATACGGCATTCTCCACCTTTGCTCCCTGTAAGGGTGCTTCTACACACAAGTCTCCAACCTCTGCTTTCCGTATCAGTCCTTCTGCACCCTAGTCTCCAAACTGTGCTCTGTGTAACTGTCCCTCTGCACGTTAGTTTCCAACATTTGCTCTCTGCTACAGTCCTTCTAGACCCCAGTCTCCAACCTCTGCTTTCACTAACAATCCTTCTGAACCTCCATCTACAACCTCTGCTCTCTGCAATGGTCCTTCTGCACATGAGTCTCCAACATCTACTCTCTGTTACAGTGCTTCTACACCTCAGTCTCCAACCTCTGCTCTATGTAAGATCCTTCTGCAACCCAGTCTCCACACTCTGCTGTCTGAAAAGAACCTTCTGCACCCCAGTTTCCAAACTCTGCTCTCTGTATCAGTCCTTCTTCACCCCAGTCTCCAACCTCTGCTCTCTGCAACAATCCCTCTGCACCACAGTCTCAAACCTCTGCTCGCTGCAACAGTTCTTGTGCAAACCAATCTCCAATATCTGCTCTCTGCAACAGTTCTTCTCTACCTCAATCTGAAAACTCTGCTCTCTGCAATAATCCTTCTGCACCCGAGTCTCCAACCTCTGCTCTCTGTAACAGTTCTTCTGTACCTCAGTCTCCAACTTCTGCTCTGTATCAGTTCTAAACCCCTGTCTCTCACATCTGCTCTGTGTAACAGTCCTTCTGCACCCCAGTTTCCAACCTCTGCTCTCTGCAACGATCCTTCTGCATCCCAGTCTTCAACATCTGATCTCTGCAACAGTCCTTCTGCACCCAAGTCTCCAAACTCTGCTCTCCGTAACAGTCCTTCTGCACCACAGTCTCCAAACTCTGCTCTATGTAAGATCCTTCTGCAATCCAGTGTCCAAACTCTGCTCTTTCTAAGAGCTCTTCTGCACCCCAGTCTCCAACCTCTGCTCTCTGTAACAGGCCTTCTGCACCCCAGTCTCGAAACTCTGCTCTCTGTATCAGTCCTATTGCACCCCAGTCACAAAACTCTGCTCTTTGTAACAGTCCTTCTGAATCGCAGTCTCCTACATCTTCTCTCTGCAACAGTCCTTCAGCACCCCAGATTCCAAATTCTGGTTTCTGCAAAAGTCCTTGTACAACCCAGTCTCCAACCTTTGGTATCTAAAACAGTCCTTCTGCACCCCGGTCTCCAAACTCTGCTCTCTGTAACAATCTTTCTGTGCCTCAGTCTCCAACATTTACTCTCTGTAACAGTCCCTCTGCACCTCACTCTTCAACAACTGCTCTCTGTAAGTACCTTCTGCAACAAAGACTCCAAACTCTGCCCTCTGTAACAGTCATTCTGCACACCTTCTCCCAACACTCTTCTCCGTAACAGGCCTTCTGCACCCAAGTCTCCAAAGTCTATTCGCTATAACAATCTGCACCCCAGTCTCCAACATCTGCTGTCTGTAACAGTCCTGCTGCACCTTGGTCTACAATCTCTGCTCTCTATAAAATCCTTCTGCAACCTTGTCTAAAAACTCTGCTCTCTGTAACAGTCCTTCTTCACCTCAGTCTCCAAACTCTGTTATTGGCAACACTCCTTCTGCACCCCAGTCGCAACCCTCTACTCTCTGTAACAGTCCTTCTGTACCGCAGTCTTCACACTCTTCTCTCTGTAACGGTCTTTCTGCACCCCAGTCTCAAACCTCTGCTTTCTGTATCAGTCCTTCTGCACCCCAGTCTACAACCTCTGCTCTTAGTAACAGTCCTTCTGCACCTCATATCCAAACTCGGCTATCTGCAACAGTCCTTATGCACCCCAGTCTCCAACCTCTTCTGTCTGCAAATTCCTTCTGCACCCCAATCTGCAACGTGTGCTGTGTGTAACAGTCCTTCTGCAGCCAAGTCTCCACATCTGCTCTCTGCAATGATCCTTCTGTACCTCAGGCTTAAAACTCTGCTCTCTGCAACTGTCCTTCTGCACCCCAGTCTCCAAACTCTGTTCTGTGTAACAGTGCTTCTCCACCTCAGTCTTCAACCTCTGCTCTCTGCAAGAGTTCTTCTGCACCCCAGTCTCCAACATCTGCTCTCTAAACAGTCCTTCTTCACTTCAGTCTCCAAAATCTGCTTTCTCAACAGTCCTTCTGAACCCCAGTGTCCAAAGTCTTCTCTCTGCAACGATCCTTCTGCACCCCAGTCTCCAACCTCTGCTCTCTGAAAGATCCTTCTGACCCCAGTTTCCAAACTCTGCTCTCTGTAATATTCCTTCTCCACACCAGTCTCCAACCTCTGCTTTCTGAAACGGTCCTGCTGCACCCCAGTCTCCAACCTCTGTACTCTGCAACACTCCTTATGCTCCCCAGTCTCCAAACTCTGCTCTCTGTAACAGTCTTTCTGTACCGCAGTCTCAAAACTCTGCTGTCTGTAAAGGTCCTTTTGCACGCCAGTCTCCAACCTCTGCTTTCTTTGTCCGTCCATCTGAACCTCAGTCTCCAACCTGTGCTCTCTGCAAAAGTCCTTCTGCAACCCATTCTCCAACTTCTGCTTTCTGCAACAGTCCTTCTGAACAACAGTATCCAACATCTGCTCTCTAAAAAAGTCCTTTTGTACCCTAGTCTCCAACCTCTGCTCTCTGCAACGGTCTTTCTGTACTACAGTCTCAAACTTCTGTTCTCTGCAACGAACCTTGAGCACCCCAGTCTCCAACAACTGCTCTCTGCAAAAGTCCTTCTGCACCTCTGTCTGAAAATTTTGCTTACTGCAACAGTCCTTCTGCACCCCAGACATCAACATCTGCTCTCTCTAACAGTCCTTATGCACCTCAGTCTCCAAACTCTGCTCTATGTAAGTTCCTTGTGCAACACATTCTCCACAATGTGCTCCCTGTAACAGTCCTTCTGCACCTCAGTCTCTAAACTATGCTCTCTGTAACAGTCGATCTACACCTCAGTCTGAATCCTCTTCTCTCTACACAATCCCTCTGAACCCCAGTCTCCAACCACTGCTCTCTGTAATAGTCCTCCTGCACGTCAGTCTCCAAACTATGCTCCCTGTAAGATCCTTCTGCCACCAAGTCTCTTAACTTTGCTTTTTATAACAGTCCTTCTGCACCCCAGTCTTCAACCTCTGCTCTATTTAACAGGCCTTCTACACCCCAGTCTCCAAATTCAGCTCTCTGTAACAGGCCTTCTGAACCCCAGTCTCCAAACTCCTCTCTCTGCAACAATCATTCTACACCTCAGTCTCCAACATCTGCTCTCTGTAAGATCCTTCTGCAACCCAGTCTCCCAACTTTGCCCTCTCTAACAGTCATTCTGCACCCCTTCTCCCAACTCTCCTCTACGTAACTGGCCTTCTGCACCCCAGTCTCCAAAGTCTGTTCTCTATAACAAGAATTCTGCACCACAGTCTCCAACCACTGCTCTCTGCAACAGTCCTTCTCCGCCCCAGTCTCCAACCTGTGGTCTCTGCAACAGTGCTTCTGCACCTCATTCTTAAAACCCTTTTCTCTGCTACGATCCTTTTGCACCTCAGTCTTCAACCTCTACTCTCTGAAACAGTCTTCTGCACCTGGGTCCCCAACATCTGCTCTCTATTAGATCCTTCTTCAACCCAGTCTCCAAACTCTGTGATCTGAAACAGTCCTTCTGGAGCCCTTTTCCACACTCTGCTCTCCGTAACAGGCCTTCTGCACCCCAGTCTCTAACCTCTGCTCTCGGTAACAGTCTTTTTGCACCTCAGTCTCCAACCTCTCCTCTCTCCAACGATCCTTCTGCACCCCAGTCTCCAACGACTCTTCTCCTCAACAGTCCTTCTGCACCTCAGTCTCCAAATACTGCTCTTGGAAACAGTCCTTCTTCCCCCAAGTCTCAATCCTCTGCTCTCTGCAACAGTCCTTCTACACTCCAGTCTTCAACCTCTTCTCTGTGTAACAGTCCTTCTGTACCACAGTCTCCAACCTCTGCTCTCTGTAACAATCCTTCTGCACCCCAGTCTCCAACCTCTGCTCTCTGTAACAGTCCTTCTGCACCGTATTCTGAAACCTCTGCTCTCTGTTACAGTCTTTCTATACCGCAGTCTCCAACGTCTGCTTTCTTAATGGTCCCGCTGTACCCCAATTTCCAACCCCTGTTTCTGTAACAGTTTTTCTGCACCTCAGTCACCAAACTCGTTTCTCTGTAACAGTCCTACTGTAACTCAGTCTCTAAACTCTTCTCTCTGTTACAGTCCTTCTGCACCACAGTCTGAAACCTCTGCTCTCTGCACGATCCATCTGCACCCGAGTCTCTAATCACTGCTCTCTGTAATATTCGTCCTGCACCACAGTCACCAACCACTGCTCTCTGTAAGATCCTTCTTCAACCAAGCCTCAAAACTCTGCTCTCTATGACAGTCTTTCTGCAACCCAGTCTCCAAATCTGCTCTCTGTACCAGGCCTTATGCACCCCAGTCTCCAAACTCTGCTCTCTGAAACAGTCCTTCTGCACCCCAGTCTGCAACCTCTGCTCTCTGTATCGGTCCTACTGCACCCCAGTCTCACACCTCTGCTTTCTGTATCATAATTCTTCACCCCAGTTTACAACAATTGCTCTGTATAACAATCCTTCTGCATCTCAGTCTCCAACCTCTGCTCTCTAAAACAGTCCTTCTGCACCCCAGTCTCCAAACTCTTCTTTCTGCAACATTCCTTCTGCACCCCAGTCTCCAACCTGTGCTCTCTGTAACAGTCCTTAAGCACCGCAGTCTCCCAACTCTTCTCTCTGTAACGATCCTTCTGCACCCCAGTCTCCACCTCTGCTCTCTTCAATGATTCTTCTGCAACTCAGTCTCCAACTTCTGCTCTCTTCAACGATCATTCTGAACCCCGGACTCCACCTCTGCTCTATGTAACTGTTTTTCTGCACCTCAGTCTCCAACCTCTGCTCTCTGCAAAAGTCTTTCTTCACCCCTGTCTCCAACTTCTGCTCTCGGCAACGATCCTTATGCACCCAAGTCTCCAAAATCTGCTCCCTGCAACAGTCCTTCTTCACTCAAGTCTCCAACGTCTCCTCTCCTTAAAACTCCTTCTGCAACCCAGTCTCCAACCTCTGTTCTCTGTAAGGTCCTTCTGCACCCCAGTTTCCAAACTCTGCTCTCTGTAACATTCTTCTCCAACCCAGTCTACAACCTCTGCTTTCCTCAATGGTCCTGCTGCAACCCAGTCTACAACATCTGTTCTCTGCAACAGTCCTTCTACTTTCCAGTCTCAAAACTCTGCTCTCTGTAACAGTCCTTCTGTACCTCAGTCTCCAAACTCTTCTCTCTATAACGGTCCTTCTGCACCCCAGTCTCAAACCTCTGCTTTCTGTATAAGTCCTTCTGAAAAACAGATTCCAACCTCTGCTTTCTGTAACAGTCCTTCTGCACTTTTGTCTCCAACTCTGAACTCTGCAACCTTAGTTTTGCACCCCATTCTCTCACCTCTGCTCTCTGCAACAGTCCTTCTGTTCTACAGCCTCCAAACTCTGCTCTCTGTAACGATTCTTCTGCACCCCAGTATCAACCTCTGCTATCTGTATCAGTAATTCTGCACCCCAGTCTCCAAACTTTGTTCTCTGTAACATTATTTTTGCACCTCAGTCTCCAACCTCTGCTCTCTGCAACAGTTCTTCTGTACCCCAGTCTCCAAACTCTGCTCTCAGTAACAGTTCTTCTGAACCCCAGTCTCCAACATCTGCACTCTGAAACAGTTCTTCTATCAACCATTCTCCAACCTCTACTATCTGTAACAGTTTTCCTGTATGGCAGTCTTCGAACTCTGCTCTCTTCAATGGTCTTTCTGCACTCCAGTCTCCAAACTTTGCTTTCTGTATCAGTTCTTCTGAAGCCCAGTCTCCAAACTCTGCTCTCTGTAACAGTTATTCTGCACCTCAGTCTACCAATTCTGCTCTCTTCAACAGTCCTCTGCACCCAAGTCTTTAACACCTGCACCCAGCAACAGTCCTTCTTCACCTCATTCTCCCACCTCTGCAATTTGCAACAGTCATTCTGCACCCCAGTCTCCAACCTCTTCTCTCTGTAACAATCCTTCTGCACCTCTGTCTCCACCTCTGTTCTCTGCAATGGTCTTTCTGCACCTCAGTCTCCAACCTTCACTCTCTGTAACAGTCCATCTGCACCTCAGTCTCCAACCTCTGTTCTCTGTAAGATCCTTCTGCAACCCAGTCTCCAAACTCTGCCCTCTTTAACAATCATCCTGCATCCTTTCACCAAACTCTGCTCTCTATAACAGGCCTTCTCTGTAAAAGTCCTTCCCTACTGCAGTCTGAAAACTCTGCTCTCTGTAACAGGCCTTCTGCATCCCAGTCTCCAAACCCTTCTCTCTGCAAAGATCCTTCTGCACCGCAGTGTCAAACCTCTGCTACTTGCAACAGTTCATCTGCACTCCAGTCTCCAACATCTGCTTTCTGCAACAGTCCTTCTACACCCTAGTTTACAACCTCTGCTCTCTGCAACAGTCTTTCTGCACCCCAGTCTCCAAACTCTGCTCTCTGCAACGATCCTTCTAGACCCCAGTCTCCAACCTCTGCTCTCGGCAACAGTCCTTTTGCACCCCAGTCTCCAACCTCCGCGCTCTGTAACAGTTTTTCTATACCGCAGTCTCCAAACTCTGGTCTCTGTAACGGATCTTATGCACCCCAATTTCCTACCTCTAGTTTCTGTAACAGTCTTTCTGCACCTTACTCTCCAAACTCTGCTCTCCACAGCAGGCCTTCTGCACCGAAGTCTCCATACTCTACTCTCTGCAACAGTCCTTTTGCCCCCCAGTCTCCAACCTCTTCTCTCTGCAACAGTCCTTCTGCACCCCAGTCTACAAACTCTGCTCTCTGTAACAATCCTTCTGCCCCTCAGTCTCCAAATTCTGCTCTATGGAACAAGACTTCTGCACGTAAGTCTCCAATCTCTGCTCTCCACAACAGTCCTTCTGCACTCCAGTCTCCAAACACTGCTCTCTGCAACTGTCCTTCTGCACCCCAGTCTCCAACCTCTGCTCTCTGCAACAGTCCTTCTCCACCCCAGTCTCCAACCTCTGCACTCTACAACAGTCTTTCTGCACCAAAGTATCCAACCTCTGCTCTCTGTAAGGTCCTTCTGTACTCCAGTATCCAAACTCTGCTCTCTGTAACATTCCTTCTCCACCCCATTAGTTAACCTCTGTTTTTTGCAAATGTCCTGAAACACCCCAGTCTCAAATCTCTGTCCTCTGCAACAGTCTTTCTGCTCCCCAGTCTCCAACATCTGCTCTCTGTGACAGTCCTTCTGTACCACAGTCTCCAACCTCTGCTCTCCTTAACGGTCGTTCTGCACCCCAGTTTCCAAACTCTGCTTTCTGTATCAGACCTACTGAACCCCAGTCTCAAACCTCTGATCTCTGTATCTATCCTTCTGCATCTCAGTCTCCAACCTCTGCTCTCTCTTACAGTTTTTTTATACTGCAGTTTCCAAACTCTGGTCTTTATTACGGTCCTTTTGCACCCCAGTTTCCAACCACTTCTTTCTGTAACAGTCTTTCTGCTCCCCAGTCTCCAAACTCTGATCTCTGTAATAGTCCTTCTGTACCAGAGTCTCTAAATTCTGCTCTCTGTAAAGGTCCTTTTGCACGCCAGACTCAAACCTCTGCTTTCTTTATCCGTCCTTCTGCACCTCAGTCTCCAACCTCTGCTCTCTGCAAAAGTCTTTCTGCACCCCATTCTCCAACTTCTGCTCTCTGCAACAGTCCTTCTGAACAACAGTCTTCAACATCTGCTCTCTGAACAAGTCCTTGTGTACCCTAGTCTCCAACCTCTTCTCTCTGCAACAGTCCCTCTGTACTGCAATCTCCAACATATGCTCTCTGCAACAGTCTTTTTGCACTCCAGTCTACAACATCTGCTCTCTGCAATAGTTTTTCTGTACCTCAGTCTGAACACTCTGCTCTCTGCAACAACCGTTCTGCATCCCAGTCTCCTACCTCTTCTCTCTGTAACAGTCCTTCTGCACCTCAGTCTCCAAACTCTGCTCTCTGTAAGACCTTCTGCAACCCAGTCTTTAAACTCTGCACTCTGTAACAGTCCTTCTGCACAACAGTCTCCAAACACTGCTCTCTGTAACAGGCCTCTCTGCAACGATTCATCTCCACCCCAGTCGCCAGATTCTGCTCTCTGCAACAGTCCTTTGCACCCCAATCTTCAAACTCTGCTCTCTGTAAGATCCATCTGAACCCCAGTCTCCAAATTCTGCTCTCTGTAACAGTCCTTCTGCACCTCAGTCTCCAACCTCTGCTCTGTGTAACAGTCCTTCCGCAACCCAGTCTTCAACATCTGCTCTCTGGAACAGTCCTTCTGCACCCCAGTCTCAAAACTCTGCTCTCTGCAACGATTTTTCTGGACCCCAGTCTCCAACGTCTGCTCTCTGCAACAGTCTTTCTGCAACACAGTCTCCAACCTCTTCTCTTTGTAAGATCCTTCTGCACTCCAGTCTCCAAGCTCTGTTTTCTGTAACATTTCTTCCCCACCCGAGTCTCCAAACTCTGTCCTCTGCAACAGTCCTTCTGCTCCCCAGTTTCCAAGATCTGCTCTCTATAAGAGTCCTTCTGTACCGCAGTCTCCAAACTCTGCTGTTTTTAATGGTCCTTCTACACCCCAGTCTCCAACCTCTGCTTTCTGTATCAGGCTGTCTGAACCCTAGTCTCCAACCTCTGTTTTCTGTATCTATCTTATGCACCTCAGTCTCCAACCTGTGCTCTATGTAAGAGTCTTTCTGCACCCCAGTCTCCAACCTCTGCTCTCTGTAACGGTCCTTCTGCACCCCAATTTCCAAACTCTGCTTCCTGTAACAGTCGTTCTGCACCTGAGTCTCCAAACTCTGCTCTGTGTAACAGTCCTTCTACACCTCAGTCTCCAACCTCTGCTCTCTGTAACAGTCCTTCTGCACCTCAGTCGCCAACCTCTGCTCTCTGTAAGATCCTTCAGCAACCCAGTCTCCAAACTCTGCTCTCTATAACAGTCCTTCTGCACCCGAGTTTCCAATATCTCCTCTCTGTAATAGGCTTTCTGCATGCAAGTCTCAAAATTCTGCTCTCTGTAGCAGGCCTTCTGCACCCCAGTCTCCAACCTCTGCTCTCAGCAATTATCCTACTGCACCCCAGTCTCCAACCTCTCATCTTTGCAACAGTTCTTCTGCACCTCAGTCTCAAACTTCTACTCTCTGTAACATTCTTCTTCACCCCTATCTCCAAGTCTCCTCCTTGCAAGAATCAATCTGCACCACAGTCTCCAACCTCTGCTCTATGTAACAGGACTTGTGCACCTCAGTATCCAACCTCTGCTCTATGTAACAGTCCTTCTGCACTCCAGTCTCCAAACACTGCTCTCTGCAAAAGTCTTTCTGTACTGAAGTCTCCAACCTCTGCTCTCTGTAACGGTCTTTCTGCACCCCAGACTCCAACCTCTGCTTTCTGTATCAGTCCTTCTGCACCCCAGTATCCATCTTCTGCTCTTTCTAAGAGTCTTTCTGCACCTTAGTCTCCAATCTCTGCTCTGTGCAACAATCCTTCTGCACCCCAGTATCCAACCTCTGCTCTCTGCAACAGTGTTTCTGCACCCCAGTGTCCAACCTCTGCTCTCTGGAACGATCCTCTGGACCCTAGTCTCCAAACTCTACTCTCTGCAACAGTCCTTCTGCACCACAGTCTTCAACCTCTGCTCTCTGTAAGATCTTTCAGCACTCCAGTTTACAAGATGTGCTCTCTCTAACATTCCTTCTCCATCACATTCTCTAACCTCTGCTTTCTGCGAGGGTCCTGGGCACCCCAGTCTCCAACCTCTGTCCTCTGTAACAGTCCATCTGAACCCCAGTATCCAAACTCTGCTCTCTGTAACAGTCCTTCTGTACTGCAGTCTCCAAACTCTGCTCTCTGTAACAGGCCTTCTGCATCCCAGTCTCCAAACCCTTCTCTCTGCAACGATCCTTCTGCACCACAGTGTCAAACCTCTGCTCCTTGCAACACTTCATCTGCACTCCAGTCTCCAACATCTGCTTTCTGCAACAGTCCTTCTACACCCTAGTTTACAACCTCTGCTCTCTGCAACAGTCTTTCTGCACCCCAGTCTCCAAACTCTGCTCTCTGCAACGATCCTTCGAGACCCCAGTCTCCAATCTCTGCTCTCTGCAACAGTCTTTTTGCACCCCAGTCTCCAAACTCCGCGCTCTGTAACAGTTTTTCTATACTGCAGTCTCCAAACTCTTGTCTTTGTAACGGTTCTCATGCACCCCAATTTCCTACCTCTAGTTTCTGTAACAGTCTTTCTGCACCTTAGTCTCCAACCTCTGCTCTCCATAGCAGGTCTTCTGCACCCCAGTATCCAAACTCTACTCTCTGCAACAGTCCTTCTGCACCCCAGTCTCCAACCTCTTCTCTTTGCAACAGTCCTTCTGCACCGCAGTCTACAAACTCTGCTCTCTGTAACAATCCTTCTGCCCCTCAGTCTCCAAACTCTGCTCTATGGAACAAGACTTCTGCACGTCAGTCTCCAAACTCTGCTCTCTGCAACAGTCCTTCTGCACTCCAGTCTCCAACCTCTGCTCTCTGCAACAGTCCTTCTCCACCCCAGTCTCCAACCTCTGCACTCTTCAACAGTTCTTCTGCACCAAAGTATCCAACCTCTGTTATCTGTAATGTCCTTCTGTACTCCAGTATCCAAACTCTGCTCTCTGTAACATTCCTTCTCCACCCCATTCTTTAACTTCTGTTTTTTGCAAATGTCCTAAAACACCCCAGTCTCCAACCTCTGTCCTCTGCAACAGTCCTTCTGCTCCCCAGTGTCCAACATCTGCTCACTGTAACAGTCCTTCTGTACTGCAGTCTCCAACCTCTGCTCTCTGTATCTATCCTTCTTCACCTCAGTCTCCAACCTCTGCTATCTCTTACAGTTTTTCTATACTGCAGTCTCCAAACTTTGGTCTTTCTTACGGTCCTTTTGCACCCCAATTTCCAACCACTTCTTACTGTAACAGTCCTTCTGCTCCTCAGTCTCCAAACTCTGCTCTCTGTAATAGTCCTTCTGTACCACAGTCTCCAAACTCTGCTCTCTGTAAAGGTCCTTTTGCACGCCAGTCTCCAAACTCTGCTTTCTTTATCCGTCCTTCTGCACCTCAGTCTCCAACCTCTGCTCTCTGCAAAAGTCCTTCTGCACCCCATTCTCGAACTTCTGCTCTCTGCAACAGTCCTTCTGCACAACAGTCTCCAACATCTGCTCTCTGAAAAATTCCTTGTGTACCCTAGCCTCCAACCTCTGCTCTCTCTTACATTTGTTTTATACTGCAGTCTCTAAACTCTGGTCTTTCTTACGGTCCTTTTGCACCCCAATTTCCAACCACTTCTTTCTGTAACAGTCCTTCTGCTCCTCAGTCTCCAAACTCTGCTCTCTGTAATAGTCCTTCTGTACCACAGTCTCCAAACTCTGCTCTCTGTAAAGGTCCTTTTGCAAGCCAGTCTCCAACCTCTGCTTTCTTTATCCGTCCTTCTGCACCTCAGTCTCCAACCTCTGCTCTCTGCAAAAGTCCTTCTGCACCCCATTCTCGAACTTCTGCTCTCTGCAACAGTCCTTCTGCACAACAGTCTCCAACATCTGCTCTCTGAAAAGTCTTTGTGTACCCTAGTCTCCAACCTCTGCTCTCTGCAACAGTCCTTCTGTACTGCAGTCTGCAACATCTGCTCTCTGCAACAGTCCTTCTGCACCTCAGTCTCAAACCTCTGCACTCTGTAAGATCCTTCTACAATCCAGTCTCCAAACTCTGCGGTCTGTAACAGTCCTTTTGCACCCCAGCCTCAAAACTCTGCTCTCCGTAACAGGCCTTCTGCACCACAGTCTCCAAACTCTGCTCTCTGTAGCAGTCCTTCTGCATCCCATTCTCCAACTTCTGCTCCCTGTAACTATCCTTCTGCACCCCAGTCTCCAACATCTGCTCTCTGCAACAGTCCTTCTTCACCTCAGTCTGAGAATTTTGCTCTCTGCAACAATCCTTCTGCATCCCAGACTCCAACCTCTGCTCTCTGTAAGATCCTTCTGCAACCCAGTCTCCCAACTCTGCCCTCTCTAACAGTCCTTCTGCACCCCTTTTCCCAATTCTCCTCTCTGTAACAGACCTTCTCCACCCCAGTCTCCAATCTCTGCTCTCTGTAACATTCCTGCTGCACCTAGGTCTAATATCTATGCTCTCTCTAAGATCCTTCTGAAACCTTGTCTAAAAACTCTGCTCTCTGTGACCGTTATTCTGGACCCCAGATTCCAACCTCTGCTGTCTGTAACAGGCCTTGTGCACCCCTGTCTCCAAACTCTCTGTAAAATCCTTCTGCATCCCAATTTTCCAACTCTGCTCTCTGTAACATTTTTTTTCCACCACAATCTACAACCTCTGGATTCTGCACTGGTCCTGCTGCACCCCAGTCTCCAAACTCTGTTCTCTGCAACAGTTCTTCTGCTCCCCAGTCTTCAACATCTGCTCTCTGTAACAGTCCTTGTGTACCGCAGTCTTCAACCTCTGCTCTCTCTAACAGTCCTTCTGCACCCCAGTCTCAAACCTCTGCTTTCTGAATCAGTCCTTCTGCACCACTGTTTCCAACCTCTGCTCTCTGCAACCTTACTTCTGCACCCCATTCTCTAACCTCTGCTCTCTACTACAGTTCTTCTGAACCACAGTCTACAACATCGGCTCTCTTCAACAGTCCTTCTATACCCTAGTCTCCAAACTCTGCTCTATGTAACAGTCCTTCTGTACTGCAGCTTCTCACCTCTGCTCTCTGTAACGGTCCTTCTGCACCCCGTCTTCAACATCTGCGTTTTTATTAGTAATTCTGCACCCCTGTCTCCAAACTTTGCTCTCTGTAACATTCTTTCTGCAACTCAGTCTCCAACTTCTGTGATCTGCGAAGGCTCTTCTTCACCACAGTCACCAAACTCTGCTCTATGCAACAGTTCTTCTGACCCCAATCTCCAAAATCTGCACTCTGAAACAGTTCTTCTCCACTCCAGTCTCAGACCTCTTCTCTCTGCTACAGTCCTCCTGTATTGCAGTCTCCAAACTCTGCTTTCTGTATCAGTGCTTCTGTACCCCAGTCTCCAACCTATGCTATCTGAAACAGTCTTTCTGCACCTCAGTCTCCAAATTCTGCTCTTTGCAACAGTCCTTCTGCACCCAAGTCTCCAACACCTGCTCCCTGCAACAGTCCTTCTTCACCCCAGTCTCCAACATCTGCTCTGTATAACAGTCTTTCTGCACCCAAGTGTCCAACCTCTGCTCTCTGCAATGATCCTTCTGCATCCCAGTCTCCAACATCTGCTCTCTGCAACAATCCTACTGCACCCAAGTCTCCAATATCTGCTCTCTGCAACAGTCCTTCTACGCCTCAGTCTGGAAACTGTGGTGTCTGCAACGATCCTTCTGCAACCCAGTCTCCAACCTCTGCTCTCTGTAACAGTCTTGCTGCAACCCAGTCTCCAACCTCTGTTCTCTGCAACAGTCCTTCTACTCCCCAGTCTCCAACCTCTGCTCTCTGTAACAGTCCTTCTGCACCACAGTCTTCAACCTCTGCTCTCTGTAACAGTCCTTATGTACCGCAGTCTCCAACCTCTGCTCTCTGTAAGTTCCTTCTGAAACCCAGTCTCCAACCTCTGATTTTTGAATCAGTCTTTCTGAATCCCAGTCTCCAACCTCTGTTCTCTGTATCTATCTTTCTGCACTCAGTCTCCAACCTCTGCTTTCTGCAACAGTCCTTCTGCACACGAGTCTCCAACCTCTGCTCTCTGTAACAGTCCTTCTATACCGCAGTCTCCAACCTCTGCTCTCTGTAACGGTCCTTCTGCACCAGAGTCTTAAACCTCTGCTTTCTGTATCAGTCCTTGTGCAACACGGTTTCCAAACTCTGGTCTCTGTAACAGTCCTTCTGCACCTCTGTCTCCAACCTCTGAACTCTGCAACCTTAATTCTGCACCCAATTCTCTAACCTCTGCTCTTTGTAACAGTTCTTCTGCACCCCATTCTCTAACCTCTGCTCTCTGAAACAGTGCTTCTGCACCTCAGTCTGGAAACTGTGCTGTCTGCAACGATCCTTCTGCACCCCAGTCTCCAACCTCTGTTCTCTGCAACAGTCCTTCTACTCCCCAGTCTCCAACCTCTGCTCTCTGTAAAAGTCCTCCTGCACCACAGTCTCCAACCTCTGCTCTCTTTAACAGTCCTTATGAACCGCAGTCTCCAACCTCTGCTCTCTGTAAGGATCCTTCTGCAACCCAGTCTCCAACCTGTGATTTTTGAATAAGTCCTTCTGAATACCAGTCTCCAAGCTCTGCTCTCTGTATCTATCTTTCTGCACTCAGTCTCCAACCTGTGCTTTCTGCAACAGTCTTTCTGCACACCAGTCTCCAACCTCTGCTCTCTGTAACAGTCCTTCTATACCGCTGTCTCCAACCTCTGCTCTCTGTAACGGTCCTTCTGCACCAGAGTCTCAAACCTCTGCTTTCTGTATCAGTCCTTGTGCAACACGGTTTTCAAACTCTGGTCTCTGTAACAGTCCTTCTGCACCTCTGTCTCCAACCTCTGAACTCTGCAACCTTAATTCATAACCCCATTCTCTAACCTCTGCTCTTTGTGACAGTTCTTCTGCACCCCATTCTCTAACATCTGCTTTCTGCAACAGTCCTTCTGAACGACAGTCTCCAACTTCTGCTCTCTGTAACGGTCCTTCTGCACCCCAGACTCAACCTCTGCTTTCTGTATCAGTAATTCTGCACCCCAGTCTCCAAACTTTGCTCTCTGTAACATTCTTTCTGCACCTCAGTCTCCAACCTCTGCTCTCTGCTACAGTTCTTCTGCACCACAGTATCCAAACTCTGCTCTCTGCAACAGTTCTTCTGCACACCAGTATCCAACATCTGCACTCTGAAACACTTCTTCTCCACCCCAGGCTCCAACCTCTTCTCTGTGTAACAGTCCTTCTGTATTGCAGTTTCCAAAGTCTGCTCTCTATAAGGGTCGTTCTGCACCCCAGTCTCCAACCTATTCTTTCTTTATCAGTCCTTCTGCACCCCAGTCTCCAACATCTGCTCTCTGCAACAGTCTTTCTGCACTCCAGTCTCCAACATCTGCTCTCTGTAATAGTTCTTCTGTACCTCAGTCTGAACACTCTGCTCTCTCCAACAACTGTTCTGCATCCCAGTCTCCTACCTCTGCTCTCTGTAACAGTCCTTCTGCACCTCAGTCTCCAAACTCTGCTCTCTGTAAGATCCTTCTGCAACCCAGTCTTTAAACTCTGCACTCTGTAACAGTCCTTCTGCTATACAATCTCCAAACACTGCTCTCTGTAACAGGCCTTCTGCACCCCAGTCTTCAACCGCTTCTCTCTGCAATGATTCTTCTCCACCCCAGTCTCCAGATTCTGCTCTCTGCAACAGTCCTTTTCACCATAATCTCCTAACTCTGCTCTCTGTAAGATCCATCTGAACCCCAGTCTCCAAACTCTGCTCTCTGTAACAGTCTTTCAGCACCCCAGTCTCCAAACTCTGCTCTCTGTAACAGTCCTTCTGTACCTCAGTCTCCAACCTCTGCTCTGTGTAACAGTCCTTCCGCACCCCAGTCTTCAACATTTGCTTTCTGGAACAGTCGTTCTGCACCCCAGTCTCAAAACTCTGCTCTTTGCAACGATCCTTCTGGACCCTAGTCTCCAACGTCTGCTCTCTGCAACAGTCCTTCTGCAACACAGTCTCCAACCTCTTCTCTTTGTAAGATCTTTCTGCACTCCAGTTTCCAAACTCTGTTCTCTGTAACATTCCTTCCCCACCAAGTCTCCAAACTCTGTCCTCTGCAACAGTCCTTCTGCTACCCAGTTTCCAAGATCTGCTCTCTATAACAGTCCTTCTGTACCGCAGTATCCAAACTCTGCTGTTTTTAACGGTCCTTCTACATCCCAGTCTCCAACCTCTGCTTTCTGAATCAGTCTTTCTGATCCCTAGTCTCCAACCTCTGTTCTCTGTATCTATCCTTCTGCACCTCAGTCTCCAACCTGTGCTCTATGTAAGAGTCTTTCTGCACCCCAGTCTCCAACCTCTGCTCTCGGTAACAGTCCTATACCGCAGTCTCCAACCTCTGCTCTCTTTAACGGTCCTTCTGCACCCCAATTTCCAAACTCTACTTCCTGTAACAGTCCTTCTGCACCTGAGTCTCCAAACTCTGCTCTGTGTAACAGTCCTTCTACACCTCAGTTTCCAACCTCTGCTCTCTGTAACAGTCCTTCTGCACCTCAGTCGCCAACCTCTGCTCTCTGTAAGATCCTTCAGCAACCCAGTCTCCAAACTCTGCTCTCTATAACAGTCCTTCTGCACCCGAGTTTCCAATATCTCCTTTCTGTAATAGGCCTTCTGCATGCAAGTCTCCAAACTCTGCTCTCTGTAGCAGGCCTTCTGCACCCCAGTCTCCAACCTCTGCTCTCAGCAATTATCCTACTGCACCCCAGTCTCCAACCTCTCATCTTTGCAACAGTTCTTCTGCACCTCAGTCTCAAACTTCTACTCTCTGTAACATTCTTCTTCACCCCTATCTCCAAGTCTCCTCCTTGCAAGGATCAATCTGCACCACAGTCTCCAACCTCTGCTCTATGTAACAGGACTTGTGCACCTAAGTATCCAACCTCTGCTCTATGTAACAGTCCTTCTGCACCCCAGTCTCCAAACACTGCTCTCTGCAAAAGTCCTTCTGTACTGAAGTCTCCAACCTCTGCTCTCTGTAACGGTCTTTCTGCACCCCAGACTCCAACCTCTGCTTTCTGTATCAGTCCTTCTGGACCCAAGTATCCAACTTCTGCTCTTTCTAAGAGTCTTTCTGCACCTCAGTCTCCAATCTCTGCTCTCTGCAACAGTCCTTCTGCACTCCAGTCTCCAACCTCTGCTCTCTGCAACAGAGTTTCTGCACCCCAGTGTCCAACCTCTGCTCTCTGGAACGATCCTCTGGACCCTAGTCTCCAAAATCTACTCTCTGCAACAGTCCTTCTGCACCACAATCTCCAACCTCTGCTCTCTGTAAGATCTTTCTGCACTCCAGTTTACAAAATCTTCTCTCTCTAACATTCCTTCTCCATCACATTCTCTAACCTCTGCTTTCTGCGAGGGTCCTGGGCACCCCAGTCTCCAACCTCTGTCCTCTGTAACAGTCCATCTGAACCCCAGTATCCAACCTCTGCTCTCTGTAACAGTCCTTCTGTACTGCAGTCTCCAAACTCTGCTCTCTGTAACAGGCCTTCTGCATCCCAGTCTCCAAACCCTTCTCTCTGCAACGATCCTTCTGCACCACAGTGTCAAACCTCTGCTCCTTGCAATAGTTCGTCTGCACTCCAGTCTCCAACATCTGCTTTTTGCAACAGTCCTTCTGCACTCCAGTATCCAACCTCTGCTGTCTGCAACAGTCCTTCTGCACCCCAGTTTCAAACCTCTGCTCTCTGCAACAGTCTTTTTCCACCCCAGTCTCCAAACTCTCCTCTCTGCAACGATCTTTCTGGACCAGAGTCTCCAACCTCTACTCTTTGTAACAATCCTTCTGCACCACAGTCTCCAAATTCTGCTGTCTGTAAGATCTTTCTGCACTCCAGTTTCCAAACTCTGCTCTGTGTAACATTCCTTCTCCAACACATTCTTTAACCTCTGCCTTCAGCAAGTGTCCTGCGGCACCCCAGTACTCAACCTCTGTCTTCTGCAGCAGTCATTGTGCTCCCCAGTCTCCAACCTCTTCCCTCTGTAACGGTATTTCATCACCTCAGTCTCAAAACTCTGCTTTCTGTATCAGTCCTTTTGAACCTCAGTCTCAAACTTCTGCTCTCTGTATCTATCCTTCTACACTTCAGTCTCCAACCTGTGCTCTCTGTAACATTCCTTCTGCACCCCAGTCTCTAACCTCTGCTCTCCGTAACAGTTTTTCTATACCGCAGTCTTCAACCTCCGGTCTCTGTAACGGTCCTTCTGCACCCCAATTTTCAACCTATGCATGCTCTAACAGTCCTTCTGCACCTCAGTTTCCAAACTCTGCTCTCTGTAACAGTGCTTTTACACCTCAGTCTCCAACCTCTGTTCTCTGTAACAGTCCTCCTGAACCTCAGTCTGACACCTCTGCTCTCTGCACGAAACTTCTGCAACCGAGTCTCCAAACACTGCTTACTGTAACAGTCCACCTGCACCTCAGTCTCCAACCTCTGCTCTCTATAAGAACCTTCAGCAACCCAGTCTCCAAACTCTGCTCTCTATAACTGTCCTTCTGCACCCCAGTATCCCACCTCTATTCTCTGTAACAGGCCTTCTGCAGGAAAGTCTCCAAACTCTTCTCTGTATAGCAGGCCTTCTGCACCCCAGTCTAAAAAACCTACTCTCTGCAACGATTCTTCTGCACCCCAGTCTCCAACCTCGGCTCTTTGCAACGATTCTTCTCCACCCCAGTCTCCAACATGTGGTCTCTGCAACAGTCAATTTGAACCCCAGTCTCCTAACTCTGCTCTCTGTAAGATCCATCTGAACCCCATTCTCAAAACTCTACTCTGTGAAACAGTCCTTCTGCACCCCAGTCTCCAAACTCTGCTCTTTGTAACAGTCCTTCTGCAACTCAGTCTCCAACCTCAGCTCTGTGTAACAGTCTTTCTGCACTTCAGTTTCTAAAATCTGCCTTCTTGAACGATTCATCTGGAACCCAGTCTCCAATGTCTGCTCTCTGTAGCAGGCATTCTGCACCCCAGTCTCCAACCTCTGCTCTCTGCAACGATCTTTATGCACCCCAGTCTCCAACCTCCGCTCTCTGCAATGATCCTACTGCACCCCAGTCTCCAACCTCTGATCTCTGCAACAGTCCTTCTGCAACTCAGTCTCCAACTTCTGCTCTCTGTAAGATCCTTCTGAACCCCTGTCTCAATCTCAGCTTATTTCAACGATCCTTCTACACCCCAGGGTCCAAACTCTACTCTATGTAACAGGATTTTGCACCTCAGTCTCCAACCTCTGCTCTCTGCAACAGTCATTCGTCACCCCAGTCTCCAACCTCTGCTCCCTGCAACAGTCCTTCTTCACCCCAGTCTCCAACCTCTGCTCCCTGCAACAGTCCTTCTGCACCCCAGTCCCCAAACTCTGCTCTCTGTAGGATCCTTCTAAAACCCAGTCACAAACCTCTGCTCTCTGTATCTATCCTTCTGCACCTCAGTCTCCAAAGTCTGCTCTCTGTAAAAGTCTATCTGCACCTCAGTCTGACACCTCTGCTCTCTGCACGATCCTTCTGCACCCCAGTCTCCAAGCACTGCTCTCTGTAACAGTCTACCTGCACCTCAGTCTTCAACCTCTGCTCTCTGTAAGATCCTTCTGGAACTCAGTCTCCAAACTCTGCTCTCTGTAGCAGGCATTCTGCACGCCAGTCTCCAACCTCTGCTCTCTGCAACGATCCTTCTGAAACCCAGTCTCCAACCTCTGCTCTCTGCAATGATCCTACTGCACCCCAGTCTCCAACCTCTGATCTCTGAAACAGTCCTTCTGCAACTCAGTCTCCAAATTCTGCTCTCTGTAAGATCCTTCTGCACCCCTGACTTCAAGCTCTGATTATTGCAACGATCCTTCTGCACCCCAGTGTCCAACCTATGCTCTATGTAACAAAATTTTGCACCTCAGTCTCCAACCTCTACTCTCTGCAACAGTCCTTCTGCACCCCAGTTTCCAACTTATGCTCTCTCTAATGCAGTCTCCGCATTGCAGTCTCCAACATCTGCTCTCTGCAACATTCCTTCTGCAGCCCAGTCTCGATCCTCTGCTCTCTGCAACAGTCCTTCTGCACCCCAGTCTCCAACCTCTGCTCTCTGTAAGATCTTTCTGCACTACAGTTTCAAAACTCTGCTCTTTCTAACATTCCTTCTCTACCCTAGTCACCAACCTCGGCTTTCTGCAAGGGTCCTGCAGCAACCCAGTTTCTAAAAAAGGTCCTCTGCAACAGTCCTTCTGCTCCCCAGTCTCCAATATCTGCTCTCTGTAACAGTCCTTCTGTACCGCATTCTCCAAACTCTGCTCTCTGGAACGGTCCTTCTGCACCCCAGTCTCCAAAGTCTGCTTTCTGTATCAGTCCTTCTGAACCCCAGTCTCCAACCTCTGCTCTCTGTGTCTGTCCTTCTTCACCTCAGTCTCCAACCTGTGCTTTCTGTAACAGTCCTTCTGAACCCAAGTATCCCACCTCTGCTCTTTGTAACAGTCCGTTTATACCGTAGTCTCCAATCTCTGCTCCCTGTAACGGTCCTTCTGCACTCCAATTTACAACCTCTGCTTTCTGTTACAGTCCTTCTGCACCTCAGTCTGAAACCTCTGCTCTCCACATTCCTTCTGCACCCCAGTCTCCAACCACTGCTCTCTGTAACAGTCCACCAGCACATTAGTCTCCAAACTCTGCTATCTGTAAGATCCTTCAGCAACCCAGTATTCAAAATCTGCTCTCCTTACCAGTCCTTCTGCACCCCAGTCTCTAACCTCTCCTCTCTGTAACAGGCCTTCTGCAGGCAAATCTCCAGCCTCTGCTCTATGCAACGATCATTCTGCACCCCATTCTTTAACCTCTGCTCTCTGCAATGATCCTACTGCACCCCAGTTTCCAACCTCTGATCTCTACAACAGTCTTTCTGCACCTCAGTCTCCAAATTCTGCTCTCTATAAGATCCTTCTGCACCACTCTCTCCAAACTCTGCTCTCTGTAACAGTCCTTCTGCACCCCAGTCTCCAACCTCTGCTCTCCGCAACAGTTCTTCTGCAACCCAGTCTCCAAACTCTGCTCTCTGCAACAGTCCTTCGGCACCCTAGTTACCAACATCAGCTCTCTTTTACAATCCTTCTCCACCCCAGTCTCCAAACTCTGCCCTCTGTAACAGTCCTCCTGTACTGCAGAATCCATCCTCTGCTCTCTGTAATGGTCTTTCTGCACCCCAGACTCAAATCTCTGCTTTCTGTATCAGTCTTTCTGCACCTTAGTCTCCAAACTCTGCTCTCTATTACAGTCCTTCTGCACCCCAGTCTCTAAAGTCCGCTATCTGTAACATTCCTTCTGCACCCCAATCTCAAACCTCTGCTCTCTGTAAAAATCCTTCTGCACCTCAGTCTCCAAACTCTGTACTCTGCAACGTTACTTCTGCACCTCAGTCTCCCACAAGTATTCTCTGTAACAGTCTTTCTGCACCTGATTCTTTAACCTCTGCTCTCTGTAGGATCCTTTTCCAACCCAGTCTTCAAACTCTGCTCTCTGTAACAGTTTTTCTGCACACCAGTCTCCAACCTCTGCTCTCTGCACGGATCTTTCTTCACCCCAGTCTCAAACCTCTGCTCTCTGCAACAGTCCTTATGCACACCAGTCTCCAACATCTGCTCTCTTCAACAGTCCTTCAGCAACGTAGTCTAAAAACTCTTCTCTCTGCAAGGATCCTTCTGCACCTCAGTCTACTACCTCTGCTCTTTTAAGACCCTTCGGAAACCCAGTCTCCAAACTCTGCTCTCTGTAACAGTCCTTCTGCAGAATAGTTTCCAACCTCTGCTCTGTGAAACAGGAAATTTACAACACAGTCTCTAACCTCTGCTCTCTGTAACAGGCCTTCAGAACCCCAGTCTCCAACCTCTTCTCTCTGCAATGATTGTTCTCCACCCCAGTCTCCAACCTCTGCTCTCAATAACAGTCCTGCACCCTAGTCATCAAACTCTGCTCTCTGTAAGATCCTTATGTACTCAGGTCTTCAACCTCTTCTCTCTGCAACAATTCTTGTCCATCACAGTCTCCAACACCTGCTCTCTGCAACAGTCCTTTTGCACTCCAGTCTCTAAACTCTGCTCTCTGTAAGATAGATCTGAACCCCAGTCTCCAAACTCTGCTCTCTGTAACAGTCCTTCTGCACACCAGTCTCCAAACTCTGATCTCTGTAACTGTCCTTCTGTACCTCAGTCTCCAAACTATGCTCTCTGTAACAGTCCAGCTGCACCTCAGTCACTAAAGTCTGCTCTCTGCAACGATCCATCTGGACCCCAGTTTCCAAATTCTGCCCTTTGCAACAGTCCTTCTGCACCACAGTCTTCTAACTCTGCTCTCTGTAACAGTCCTTCTGCACCCCAGTCTCAAACCTCTGCTATTGGGAACAGTCCTATACCGCAGTCTTCAACCTCTGCTCTCTGCAACGATCTTTCTGCACCCCAGTCTCCAACCTCCGCTCTCTGCAATGATCCTACTGCACCCCAGTCTCCAACCTCTGATCTCTGCAACAGTCCTTCTGCAACTCAGTCTCCAACTTCTGCTCTCTGTAAGATCCTTCTGCACCCCTGTCTCAAGCTCAGCTTATTTCAATGATCCTTCTACACCCCAGGGTCCAAACTCTACTCTATGTAACAGTATTTTTCTCCTCAGTCTCCAACCTCTGCTCTCTGCAACAGTCCTTCTTCACCCCAGTCTCCAACCTCTGCTCTCTGCAACAGTCCTTCTGCACACCAGTCTCCAACATCTGCTCTCTGCAACAGTCCTTCAGCAACTCAGTCTAAAAACTCCTCTCTCTGCAACGATCCTTCTGCACCTCAGTCTACTACCTCTGCTCTCTGTAAGACCCTTCTGCAACCCAGTCTCCAAACTCTGCTCTCTGTAACAGTTTTTTTGCAGAATAGTTTCCAACCTCTGCTCTCTGTAACAGGATTTTTGCAACCCAGTCTCGAATCTGCTCTCTGTAACAGGCCTTCAGGACCCCAGTCTTCAACCTCTTCTCTCTGTAATAATTTTTCTCCACCCCAGCCTCCAACCTCTTCTCTTGTCAACAGTCCTTCTGCACCCTCGTCACCAACCTCTTCTCTCTGTAAGATCCTTATGCACTCCAGTCTCCAACCTCTTCTTTCTGCAATGATACTTCTCCATCTCAGTCTCCAACATCTGCTCTCAGCAACGTTCCTTTTGCACCCCAGTCTTTAAACTTTGCTCCTGTAAGATCAATCTGAACCCCAGTCTCCAACCTGTGCTCTCTGTAACATTCCTTCTGCACGCCAGTCTCCAACCTCTGCTCTCTGCATTGGTACCACTTAACCCCAGTATCCAACCTTCTTCTCTACAACAGTATACAACCTTGTTCTCTGTAACAGTCCTTCTGCACCGCAGTCTCCAAACTCTTTTCTCTGTAATATCCTTCTGAAACACAGTCTCCAACGTCTGCTATCTTTAACTGTCCTTCTGCACTCCTGTCTTTAACCTTTGCTCTCTGCAACAGTCCTTCTGCACCTCAGTCTCCAAAGTCTGCTTTCTGCAACAGTCCTTCTGCACCCAAGTCTTCAACCTCTGCTCTCCGCAACATTCCTTCTGCATCCCAGTCTCCAAACTGTGCTCTCTGTAAAAGTCTTTCTGCACCCCAGTCTCCAAACTCTGCTCTCTGTAACGAACCTTCTGCACCCCAGTCTCGAAATTCTGCTCTCTGCAACGATCCTTCTGCACCCCAGTCTCGAAACTCTGCTCTCTGCAACGATTTTTCTGCACCTCAGTCTCCATCCTCTGCTCTCTGCAACGATCCTTCTGCACCCCAGTCTCAAACATCTGGTCTCTGAAACAGTCCTTGTGAACCCCAGTCTTCAACATCTGCTTTGTGCAACGGTTATTCTGAACCTCAGTCTGAAAACTGTGCTCTCTGTAATCCACCATCTGCAACCCAGTCTCAAACCTCTGATCTCTGTAACAGTCCTTCTGTACCTAAGTCTCCAATCTCTAGTCTATGAAACAATCCTTCTGTGCACAAGTCTCTAACATCTGCTCTCTTAAACAGTCCTTCTACACCACAGTCTCAAACCTCTGCTCTATGCAACAGTCCCTCTACACCCCAGTCTCTATACTCTGATCTCCCAAACGATCCTTCTGCACGTCAGTCTCCAAACTCTGTTCTCTACATCAGTTCTTCTGCACCCCAGTCTCAAACCTTGGCTCTCTGTAACAGTCTTTCTGTACCACAGTCTCCAACCTCTGTTCTCTGTAAGGGTTCTTATGCACCCCAGGATACAACTTCTTCTTTCTGTATCAGTCGTTTTGAACCACAGTCACCAAACTCTGCCCTCTGTAACCGTCCTTCTGCAGCTCAGTCTGCAACCTCTGCTCTCTGCAACAGTCCTTGTGCACCCCAGTCTCCATCCTCTACTCTCTGCAACAGTCCTTTTGACCCCCAGTCTCAAACATCTGTTCTCTGAAACAGTCATTCTCCACCCCAGTCTCCAACCTCTGCTCTCTGTAACAGTCCATCTGTACTGCATTCTCCAAACTCTGCTCTCCGTAAGGGTACTTCTGCACCCGAGTCTCCAACCTCTGCTTTCTGTATCAGTCTTTCTGCACCCCAGTCCCCAAACTTTGCTCTGTGTAACTGTATTTCTGCACCTTAGTCTCCAACCTCTGCTCTCTGTTACACTCTTTCTGGACCCAAATTTCCAAACTCTACTCTCTTCAACAGTCCTTCTACATTGCAGTCTAAAACCTCTGCTTTCTGCAACAGTCCTTCTGCACGCCAATCTCCAACCTCTACTCTCAGCAACAGCCTTTCTGAACCTCAGTCTTCAACCTCTGCTCTCTGAAACATTCCTTCTGCACCCCAGTATCAAACCATTGCTCTCTGAAAAAGTCCGTCTGCACCCCAATCTCCAACCTCTGCTCTCGGTAACGATCCGTCTGCACCTCAGTCTCGAACCTCCACACTCTGTAACAGTCCTTCTGCACCTCAGTCTCCAAACTCTTTTCTATGTAAGATCCTTCTGAAACCCAGTCTCCAAAGTCTCCTCTCTGTAACAGTCCTTCTGCAACCTATTCTTTAACCTCTGCTCTCTGCAAAAGTCTTTCTGCACCTCAGTCTCCAACCTCTGCTTTCTGCAACAGTACTTCTGCAAACAAATCTCCGACATCTGCTCTCTGCAACATTCCTTCTGCACCCAAGTCTCCAAACTGTGCTCTCTTTAAAAGTTTTTCTGCACCCCAGTCTCCAAACACTTCTCTCTGTAATGATACTTCTGCACACCAGTCTCGAACCTCTGCACTCAGCAACAGTCCTTATGCACCCAGGTCTCCAAATACTGCTCTCTACAACATTCCTTCTGCACCCCAGTCTCCAACTTATGCTTTCTGCAATGATCCTTCTGCACCTCATTCTCGAACCTCTGCTCTCTTCAAAGATCCTTCTGCACAGCAGTCTCCAACCTCTGTTCTCTGCAACACTTTTTGTGAACCCCAGTCTCCAACATCTTCTTCTGCAAAAGTTCATCTGTCCCTCAGTGTGAAAACTCTGCTCTCTGCAATAATCAATCTACACCCCAGTCTCCAGACTCTGATCTCTGTAACAGTCCTTCTGTACCTCAGACTCCAATCTCTGCTCTATGAAACACTCCTTCTGCACACAAGGCTCCAACATCTCCTCTCTGAAACAGTCCTTCTACACCCCTGACTCCAACCTCTGCTCTCTGCAACAGTCCATCTACACCCCAGTCTCTATACTCTTCTCACCCCAGCGATTCTTCTGCACCCCAGTCTCCAACGTCTGCTAGCTGCAAGAGTCCTTCTGTACCTCAGTCTCCAACCTCATCTCTCTGTAAGAACCTACTAAAACCCAGTCTTAAAACTCTTCTCTGTGTAACAGTCCTTCTGCACCCCAATCTAAAACCACTGCTCTCTGTAACAGGCCTTGTGCACCACAGTCTCTAAACTCTTCTCACTGTAAAGGCCTTCTGCACCCCAGTCTTCAACCTCTACTCTCTGCAAGGATCCTTCTGCACCCCAGTCTCCAACCTCTATTCTCTGCAAGATCTTTCTGCACACCAGTCTCCAACCGTTGCTCACTTTAACAGTACTTCTGCAACCCAGTCTCAAAACTCTGCTCTCTGTAACAATAATTCTGCACCTCAGTCTCCAACCTCTGCTCTTTGCAACAGTCTTCTGCACCCTAGTCTCCAAACTCTGCTCTCTGTAACACTCCTTCTGTACCGGATTCTCCAACCTCTGCTATCTGTAACGGGCCTTCTGAACCCCAGGCTCCAACATCTGCTTTCTCTATCAGTCCTTCTGCACCTCAGTCTCCAAACTCTGCTTTCTGCAACAGTCCTTCTGCACCCAAGTCTTCAACCTCTGCTCTCTGTAACATTCCTTCTGCACGCCAGTCTCCAAACTCTGCTCTCTGTAATGATCTTTCTGCACCCCAGTCTCAAACCTCTGCTCTCCGCAACTATCCTTCTGCACCTAAGTCTCCAAGCTCTGCTCTCTGCAAAGATCCTTTGGCACTGGAGTCTCAATCCTCTGCTTGCTGCAACAGTCCTTGTGAACTCCAGTCTCCAACATCTACTCTCTGCAACAGTTCTTCTGTACCTCAGTCCCCAACCTCTACTCTCTGTAACAGTCCTTTGGTACCTCAGTCTCCAATCTCTGCTCTATGCAACAGTCCTTCTGCACCCAAGTCTCCAACATCTGCTCTCTGAAACAGTCCTTTGACACCCAAGTCTCCAACCTCTGCTGTCTGTAACAGTCCTTCTACACCACAGTTTCCATACTCTGCTCGCCCAAACGATCCTTCTGCACCCCAGTCTCCAACGTCTGCTCTCTGCAACAGTCCTTCTACACTCCAGTCTCCAACCTCTGCTCTCTGCAACAGTCCTTCTCTACCCCAGTCTCCATAATCTGCTCGACACAACGATCCGTCTGCACCCCAGTCTCCAAGCTCTGTTCTCTACATCAGTTCTTCTGCACCCCAGTCTCCAACCTCTTCTCTCGGTAGCAGTCCTTCTGTACTGCTGTCTCCAACCTCTGTTCTCTGTAAGGGTCCTTATGCACCCCAGTATCCAACCTCTGATTTCTGTATAAGTCGTTTTGCACCACAGTCTCCAAACTCTGCCGTCTGTAAGAGTCCTTCTGCAACTCAGTCTGCAACCTCTGTTCTCTGCAACAGTTCTTGTGCACCCCAGTCTCCATCCTCTGCTCTCTGCAACATTCCTTCTGCACGCCAGTCTCCAACATCTGCTATCTGCAACGGTCATTCTCCACCCCAGTCTCCAAACTCTGCTCTCTGTAACAGTCCTTCTGTACTGCATTCTCGAAACTCTGCTCTCTGTAAGGATACTTCTGCACCCGAATCTCCAACCTCTGATTTCTGTATCAGTCCTGCACCCCAGTCTCCAGACTTTGCTCTCTGTAACAGTCCTTCTGAACCTCAGTCTCCAACCACTGCTCTCTGCAACAATCCTTCTGCACCCCAGTCTCCAACCACTGCTCTCTGCAACAATCCTTCTGCACCCCAGTCTCCAACGTCTGCTCTTTACAACAGTCATTCTGCATCCCAGTCTCCAACCTCTGCTCTCTGTAAGATCCTTCTGCACCCCAGTCTTCAACCTCTGCTATCTTCAAAGATTTTTCGGCACCTGAGTCGCCAACCTCTGCTCTCTGTAATGGTCCTTCTGCAACCCAATCTCAAAACTCTGCATTCTGTATCAGTCCTTCTGCACCTCAGTGTCTAACCTCCGCTCTCTTTAACAGTCCTTCTGCACCTCAGTCTTCAAACTCTGATCTCTGCAATTGTCCTTCTGCAGGTTAGTCTTCTAACTCAACGCTCTGTAACAGTTATTCTGTATCTCATTCTCCAAACTCTACTCTCTGTAAAATCCTTTTGCAAACCAATCTCCAAACTCTGCTCTCTGTAACATTCTTTCTGCATCGCTTCTCCAAACTCTGCTCTCTGTAACAGGCTTTCTGCACCCCAGTCTTCAACATCTACCCTCTGGAACAGTCCATATGCACACAAGTCTCCAACCTCTGCTCTCTGCCTCAGTCATTATGCACCCCAGTCTTTAACATCTGCTCTCTACATTAGTCTTTCTGCACCTCAGTCTGAAAACTCTGCTCTCTGCCACGATCCTTCTGCATCCCAGTCTCCAACCTGTGTTCTCTGCAACAGTCTTTATGCACCGCAGTCTCCAAACTCTGCTCTCTGTAACAGTCCTTCTGTACCGCAGTCTCCAAACTCACTTATCTGTAATGGTCCTTCTGCACCCCAGTCTCCAAACTCTGCTTTCTGTATCAGTCCTTCTGAACAACAGTCTCCAACCTCTCCTCTCTGTAACAGTCCTTCTGCACCTAAGTCTCCAACCTCTGCTCTATGCAACAGTCTTTCTGCAACCCAGTCTCCAACCTCTGCTGTCTGCAAGAATCATTCTGCACCCTAGTCTCCAACATCTGTTTTCTGTATTAGTCCTGGACCACAGTCTCTAAAATCTGCTCTCTGTAACAGTCCTTCTGCACCTCAGTCTCCAACCTCTGCTCTCTGCAACAATCCTTCTGCACCCAAGTGTTCATCGTCTGCTCTCTGCCACAGTCCTCCTGCATCTCAGATTCCAACCTCTGCTCACGGTAAGATTCTTCTGCACCCCAGTCTCTAAACTCTGTTCTCTGCTTCAGTCCTTCTGCACCATAGTCTCCAACATCTACTCTCTGCAAAAGTTTATTTCCACCCCAGTCTCCAACCTCTGCTCTCTGTAACAGTCCTTCTGTACTGCAGTCTCCAAACACTGCTCTCTGTAAGGGTATTTTTAGACCCCAATCTCCTACCTCTCCTAACTGCAGCAGTCCTTCTACACCCCAGTCTAAAAATTCTGCTCTCTGCAACAGTCCTTCTGCACCCCAGTCTCAAACCTCTGCTCTCTTTATCAATCCTTCTGCACCTCAGTCTCCAAGCTCTGCTCTCTGCAACGATCCTTCTGCAACTCAGTCTCCAAACTCTACTCTTTATAACAGTGCTTCTGAACCTCAGTCTCCAACCTCTGCTCTCTGTAAGATCCTTCTACAACCCAATATCCAAACTCTGCTCTCTGTGACAGTCATCGTGAACCCCAGTCTCAAACTCTGCTCTCTGTAACAGGCTTTCTTCACCCTAGTCTCCAAACTCTGCTCTCTGTATCTGTCCTTATGGACCTTAGTCTCCAACCTCTGCTCTCTGCATCAATCCATCTGTACCCTGTCTCCAACCTATGCTCGCTGCAACAGTCCATGTGCACCCAGTCTTCAACATGTGCTCTCTGCAACAGATCTTCTGTACCCCAGTCTGAAAACTCTGCTCTCTGCAACAATCCTTTTGAACCCCAGTTTCCAAACTCTGCACTCTGTAACAGTCCTTCTGTACATCAGTCTCCAACCTCTGCTATCTGTAAGACCCATTTAAACCCAGTCTGCAAACTCTGCTCACTGAAACATTCCTTCTGCACCCCAGTCTCCAATATCTGCTCTCTGTAACAGGCCTTCTGCACCCCAGTCTCCAACCACTGCTCTCTGTAAGCGGCATTCTTCACCCCAGTCTCCAACAGCTACTCTCTGCAATGATGCTTGTGCACCCCAGTCTCCAACCTCTGCTCACTGCAACAGTCCTTCTGCACCCCAGTCTCCAACCTCTGCTCTGTGTAACATCCTTCTGCACACCAGTCTCCAAACTCTGCTCGCTGTAACATTCCTCTGGAACCCAGTCTCCAAACTCTGCTCTCTGTAACAATAATTCTGCACCTCAATTTCCAAACTCTGCTCTCTGCAAAGGTTCTTCTGCACCCTAGTCTGCAACGTCTGTTCTCTGCAACAGTCGTTCTGCACCCCAGTCTTTATCCTCTGCTCTCTATAGTAGTCCTTCTGTACCGGGATCTCCAACCTCTGCTCTTTTTATCCGTCCTTCTGCACTCCAGTCTCCAACATCTCCTTTCTCAATAAGTCCTCCTGCACCCTCAAACCTATGCTCTCTGTAACAATCCTTCTGCACATTAGTCTTTATCCCTTGCTCTCAGCAATGGTCCTTATGCACCCCAGTCTCCAACTTCTGTTCTCTGCAACAGTCCTTCTGAACCATAGTCTGCATCATCTGCTCTCTGTAACAGTCCTTCTGTACTTCAGTCTCCAACCTCTGCTCTCTGTAACGTTTCTTCTGGACCCCAATATCTCAACTCTGCTTTCGGTATCAGTCTTTCTGCACAGCAGTCTCCAATCTCTGCTCTCTGTAACATTCCTTCTGCACCTCAGTCTCCATAATCTACTCTCAGCAACGATCCTTCTGCACCCCAGTCTCCAACGTCTGCTCTGCAACAGTCTCTCTACAACCCAGTCTCCAACCTTTGCTCTCTGGAAGATCCTTCTGTACCCCAGTGTCCAAATTCTGCTCTCTATAATATTTCTTCTCAACGCCAATCTCCAAACTCTGCTTTCTGCAACGGTCCTGCTGCACCCCAGTCTCCAACCTCTGTACTCTGCAACACTCCTTATGCTCCCGAGTCTCCAAACTCTGCTCTCTGTAACAGTCCTTCTGTACTGCAGTCTCCAAACTCTGCTCTCTGTAAAGGTCCTTTTGCACGCCAATCTCCAACCTCTGCTTTCTTTGTCCGTCCATCTGAACCTCAGTCTCCAACCTAAGCTCTTTGCAAAAGTCCTTCTGCAACCCATTCTCTAACTTCTGCTCTCTGTAACAGTTTTTCTGAACAACAGTATCCAACATCTGCTCTCTGAAAAAGTCTGTTTGTACCCTAGTCTCCAACCTCTGCTCCCTGCAACAGTCCTTCTGTACTACAGTCTTCAACTTCTGCTCTCTGCAAAGAACCTTGTGCACCCCATTCTCCAACATCTGCTCTCTGCAAAAGTCCTTCTGAACCTCAGTCTGAAAATTTTGCTTTCTGCAACAATCCTTCTTCACCCCAGACTTCAACATCTGCTCTCTGTAACAGTCCTTCTGCACCTCAGTCTCTAACCTCTGCTCTCTGTAACAGTCGATCTACACCTCAGTCTGAAACCTCTTCTCTCTACACGGTCCATCTGAATCCCAGTCTCCAACCACTGCTCTCTGTAACAGTCCTGCTGCAGCTCAATCTCCAAACTATGCTCTCTGTAAGATACTTCTGCCACCCAGTCTCCTAACTTTGCTTTCTATAACAGTCCTTCTGCACCCCAATCTCCAACCTCTGCTTTCTTTGTCCGTCCATCTGAACCTCAGTCTCCAACCTCTGCTCTTTGCAAAAGTCCTTCTGCAACCCATTCTCTAACTTCTGCTCTCTGTAACAGTTTTTCTGAACAACAGTATCCAACATCTGCTCTCTGAAAAAGTCTGTTTGTACCCTAGTCTCCAACCTCTGCTCCCTGCAACAGTCCTTCTGTACTACAGTCTTCAACTTCTGCTCTCTGCAAAGAACCTTGTGCACCCCATTCTCCAACATCTGCTCTCTGCAAAAGTCCTTCTGAACCTCAGTCTGAAAATTTTGCTTTCTGCAACAATCCTTCTTCACCCCAGACTTCAACATCTGCTCTCTGTAACAGTCCTTCTGCACCTCAGTCTCTAACCTCTGCTCTCTGTAACAGTCGATCTACACCTCAGTCTGAAACCTCTTCTCTCTACACGGTCCATCTGAATCCCAGTCTCCAACCACTGCTCTCTGTAACAGTCCTGCTGCAGCTCAATCTCCAAACTATGCTCTCTGTAAGATACTTCTGCCACCCAGTCTCCTAACTTTGCTTTCTATAACAGTCCTTCTGCACCCCAGTCTTCAAAATCTGCTCTATTTAAAAGGCCTTCTGCACCCCAGTCTCCAAACTCTTCTCTCTGCAACAATCATTCTACACCTCAGTCTTCAACATCTGCTCTCTGTAAGTTCCTTTTGCAACCCAGTCTCCCAACTCTGCCCTCTCTAACAGTCCTTCTGCACCCCTTCTTAAAACTCTCCTCTCCATAACAGGCCTTCTGCACCCCAGTCTCCAATGTCTGTTCTCTATAACAAGAATTCTGCACCCCAGTCTCCAACCACTGCTCTCTGCAACAGTCCTTCTATGCCCCAGTCTCCAACCTGTTGTCTCTGCAACAGTGTTTCTGCACCTCAGTCTTAAAACGCTGTTCTCTGCTACGATCCTTTTGCACCTCAGTCTTCAACCTCTACTTTCTGTAACAGTCCTTCTGCACCTGGGTCCCCAACATCTGCTCTCTGTTACATCCTTCTTCAACCCAGTCTTCAAACTCTGTGATCTGTAACAGTCCTTCTGGAGCCCTTCTCCACACTCTGCTCTCCATAACAGGCCTTCTGCACCCCAGTCTCTAACCTCTGCTCTCTGGAACCATCTTTTTGCACCTCAGTCTCCAACCTATCTTCTCTGCAATGTTCCTTCTGCACCCCAGTCTCAAAATTCTACTCTTGGCAACAGTCCTTCTTCACCCAAGTCTCCAGCCTCTGCTGTCTGCAACAGTCCTTCTACACCCCAGTCTTCAAACTCTGCTCTGTGTAACAGTCCTTCTCCACCCCAGTCTCCAACCTCTGCTCTCTGTAACAATCCTTCTGCACCCCAGTCTCCAACCTCTGCTCTCTGTAACAGTCCTTCTGCACCGTATTCTGAAAACTCTGCTCTCTGTTACAGTCTTTCTATACTGCAGTCTCAAACCTCTGCTCTCTGTAACGGTCCCTCTGTACCCCAATTTCCAACCTCTGTTTCTGTAACAGTCCTTCTGCACCTCAGGCACGAAACTCTGCTCTCTGTAACAGTCCTGCTGCAACTCAGTCTACATCCTCTTCTCTCTGTTACAGTACTTCTGCACCTCAGTATGAAACCTCTGCTCTCTGCACGATCCTTCTGCACCCCAGTCTCTAATCACTGCTCTCTGTAACATTCGTCCTGCACCACAGTCACCAACCACTGCTCTCTGTAAGATCCTTCTTCAACCCAGCCTCAAAACTCTGCTCTCTATAACAGTCCTTCTGCAACCCAGTCTCCAATATCTGCTCTCTGTAGCAGGCCTTATGCACCCCAGTCTCCAAACTCTGCTCTCTGAAACAGTTCTTCTGCACGCCAGTCTGCAACCTCTGCTCTCTGTATCGGTCCTTCTGCACCCCAGTCTCACACCTTTGCTTTCTTTATCATAATTTTGACCCCAGTTTCCAAAACTTGCTCTGTATAACAATCCTTCTGCATCTCAGTCTCCAACCTCTGCTCTCTAAACAGTCCTTCTGCACCCCAGTCTCCAAACTTTTCTTTCTGCAACATTCCTTCTGCACCCCAGTCTCCAAACTGTGCTCTCTGTAACAGTCCTTCTGCACCGCAGTCTCCAACCTCTTCTCTCTGAAACGATCCTTCTGCAGCCCAGTCTCCACCTCTACTCTCTTCAAAGATTCTTCTGCAACTCAGTCTCCAACTTCTGCTCTCTTCATCCATCCTTCATCACCCCAGAATCCACCTCTGCTCTCTGTAACTGTTTTTCTGCACCTCAGTCTCCAACCTCTGCTCTCTGCAACCGTCCTTCTGCACCCCTGTCTCTAACATCTGCTCTCTGCAACGATCCTTATACACCCCAGTCTCCAAGATCTGCTCTCTGCAACAGTCCTTCTGAACCCCTTTCTCCAATGTCTCCTCTCCTGTACACTCCTTCTGCACCCCAGTCTCCAACCTCTGTTCTCTGTAAGGTCCTTCTGCACCGCAGTTTCCAAACTCTGCTCTCTGTAACATTCTTCTCCAACCCAGTCTACAACCTCTGCTTTCCTCAACGGTCCTGCTGCAACCCAGTCTACAACATCTGTTCTCTGCAACAGTCCTTCTTCATTCCAGTATCAAAACTCTGCTCTCTGTAACAGTCCTTCTGTACCGCAGTCTCCAACCTCTGCTTTCTCTGACGGTCCTTCTGCACCCGAGCCTCAAACCTCTGCTTTCTGTATAAGTCCTTCTGAACCACGGATTACACCCTCTGCTTTCTGTAACAGTCCTTCTGCACCTTTGTCTCCAACCTCTGAACTCTGCAACCTTACTTCTGCACCCCATTTTCTAACCTCTGCTCTCTGTAGCAGTACTTCTGTACCGTAGTCTCCAACCTCTTCTTTCTGTAATGGTTCTTCTGAACCCCAGTCTCAACCTCTGCTTTCTGTATCAGTAATTCTGCACCCCAGTCTCCAACCTTGGCTCTCTGTAACATTCTTTCTGCACCTAAGTCTCCAAACTCTGCTCTCTGTGATAGTTTTTCTGCACCCCAGTCTCCAAACTCTGCTCTCAGCAAAAGTCCTCCTGAACCCCAGTCTCCAACATCTGCACTCTGAAACAGTTCTTCTATAAACCATTCTCCAACCTCTGATCTCTGTCACAGTTTTCCTGTATGGCAGTCTCCGAACTTTTCTCTCTGCAATGGTCCTTCTGCACCCCAGTCTCCAACCTCTGCTTTCTGTATCAGACCTTCTGAGCCCCAGTCTCCAAACTCTGTTCTCTGTAAAAGTTATTCTGCACCTCAGTCTCCAAATTCTGCTCTCTTCAACAGTCCTCTGCACCCTAGTCTTCAACACCTGCACCCTGCAACAGTCCTTCTTCACCTCATTCTCCCACCTCTGCAATTTGCAACAGTCCTTCTGCACCCCAGTTTCCATCCTCTTCTCTCTTTAACAATCCTTCTGCACCTCTGTCTTCACCTCTACTCTCTGCAATGGTCTTTCTGTACCTGAGTCTCCAACCTTTACTCTCTGTAACAGTCCTTCTGCACCTCAGTCTTCAACCTCTGCTCTCTGTATGATCCTTCTGAAAACCCAGTCTCCAAATGCTGCCCTCTGTAACACTCGTTCTGCATCCTTTCACCAAACTCTGCTCTCTATAACAGGCCTTCTGCACCCCAGTCTCCAACCTCTGTTCTCTGTAACAGTTTTTCTGTACCCCAGTCTCAAACCTCTGCTTTCTGCAAAGGTCCTTCTGCACCCCAGTCTCCAACCTCTGTAATCTCCAACAGTCCTTCTGCACCTCAGTCTGAAAACTCGGTTCTCTGCAACGATCTTTCTGCACCCCAGTCTCCAAACTCTGCTCTCTGTAACAGTCTTGTTACAACTCAGTCTCCAACCTCTGCTCTCAGTATGATCCTTCTGCAACCCTGTCTCCAAACTCTGCTCTCTGTAACAGTCCTTCTGCACCCCAGTCTACAACCTCTGCTCTCTGCCGCAGTAATTCTGCACCCCAGTATCCAACTTCTGTTTTCTGTAACAATCTTTCTGCACCTCAGTTTCCAAACTCTGACCTCTGCAATGGTCCTATGGCACCCCAGTCTCTAGCCTCTGCTCTCTGCAACGATCCTTCTGCAACCCAGTCTCCAACATTTGCTCTCTGCAACAGTCCTTGTGTACATCAGTCTGAAAACTCTGATCTCTGCAAGGATCTTTGTGCACCACAGTCTCTAAACTCTGCTTTCTGTAACAGTCCTTCTGAAACTCAGTCTCCAACCTCTGCTTTCTGTAACAGTTTTTCTGAACCCCAGGTTTCAACCTCTGCTCACTGTAAGATCCTTCTTCACCCCAGTTTCCAAACTCTGCTCTCTGTAACATTACTTCTCCACCCAAGTCTCCAATCTCTGCTTTTTGCAACGGTCCTTCTGCTCGACAGTCTCCAACCTCTGGTCTCGGCAACAGTCCTTCTGCACCCCAGTATCCAAACTCTGCTCTGGGTATCATTTCTTCTGCACCTCAGTCTCCAACCTCTGCTTTATGTAAGATGTTTCTGCAACAAAGTCTCGAAACTCTGCTCTCTGTAACAGTCGTTATGCACCCCAGTCTCAAACCTCTGCTCTGTGCAACAGTTCGTGTGCACCAATGTCTCCTACCTCTGCACACTGAAAGATCCTTCTGCACTGCAGTCTCCAAACTCTGATCTCCGTAACAGTCCTTCTTCACCCCACTCTCCAACCTCTGCTCTCTGTAACAATCCTTCTGCACCTCAGTCTGAAACATCTGCTCTCTGCAACGGTCCTTCTGCACCCCATTCTCCAACCTCTGTTGTCTGCAATAGTCTTTCAGCATGTCAGTCTCCAACCTCTGCTCCCTGCAAATATCCTTCTGAACCTCAGTCTCCAACCATTGCTCTCAGTAACATTTTTTCTGCACCTCAGTCTCCAACCTCTGCTCTATGTTAGATACTTCTGCCGCACAGTCTCCAATCTCTGGTCTCTGTAACAGTCCTTCTGCACCCCAGTCTCCAACCTCTGCTCCCTGCATTAATTTTCTTCACCCCAGTCTCCAACTTCTGCTCTCTGCAACAGTTTTTCTGCACCCCAGTCTTTAATATCTAGTCTCTGAAATAGTCCTACTGCATCCCATTCTCCCACCTCTGCACTCTGCAACAGTCCTTCTGTACCCTGGTCTCCAAACTCTGCTCTCTGTAAAAGTTCTTCTGTACTGCAGTCTCCAACCTCTGCTTTCTGTAAGGTTCATTCTCGACCCAAGTCTCCAACCTCTGCTTTCTGTATCAGTCCTTCTGCACCCTAGTCTCCAACCTCTGCTCTCTGTAACAGTCTTTCTGCATCTCAGTCTTTAAAATCTGCTCTCTGTAACAGTACTTCTGCACCCCAGTCTCCAAACTCTGCTCTCTGCAGCAGACCTTCTACACTCCAGTCTTAAATCACTTCTCTGTGTAACAGTCCTTCTGCAACCCAGTTTCCAATTTCTGCTCTCTGCAACGATCCTTCTGCTTTCCAGTCTACAACATCTGCTCTCTGCAACCTTCCTTCTGCACCCAAGTCTCCTACATCTGCTCTCTGCAATGATCCTTCTGCACACCAGCCTCCAACCTCTGCTCTCTGCAATAATCCTACTGCACCCCAGTCTCCAACCTCTGCTCTCTGTAACAATCTTTCTTCACAGTAGTCTCCAAACTCTGCTCTACGTAATATTCTTCTGCAACCCAGTTTCCAATCTCTGCTCTCTGCAACGATCCCTCTGCATCCCAATCTCCAGCATCTGCTCTCTGCAGTCGTCCTTCTGAACCCAAGTCTCCAACCTCTGCTCTCTGCAATAATCCTACTTCACCCCAGTCGCCAACCTTTGCTCTCAGTAACAATCCTTCTGCACCGCAGTCTCCAAACTCTGCTCTACGTAATATTCTTCTGCAACCCAGTCTCCAAACTCTGCTCTCTGTAACAGCCCTTCTGCACCCAGTCTCCAACATCTGCTCTCTGTAACAGCCTTCTGCACCCAAGTCTCCAAACTCTGCTCTCTGTATCAGTCTTTCTGCACCACAGGCTCCAAACTCTGCTATCTTTAACAGTCTTTCTGCATCTCAGTCTTTAACATCTGCTCTCTATAACAGTCCTTCTGCACCCCATTCTCCAAACTCTGCTCTCTGCAACAGTCTTTCTACACATTAGTCTCCAACCTGTGCTCTCTGTAACAGTCCTCCTGTATTGCAGTCTCTAAACTCTGCTGTCTGTAATGATCCTTCTAAACCTCAGACCCCAAACTCTGCTTTATGTATCAGTCCTTATGCACCCCAGTCTCCAACCTCTGCTATCTGCAACAGTCCTTCTAAACCTCAGTCTCCAAATTCTACTCTCTGCAAAAGTCCTTCTGCAACCATGTCTCCAAAACCTGCTCCCTGAAACAGTCTTTCTTCACCCCAGTTTCCAACCTCTGCTATCTGGAACAGTTCTTCTGCATTCCAGTCTCCAAACTCTGCTCTCTGCAACAGTCTTTCTACACTCCAGTCTTCAACCTCTGCTCTATGTAACAGTCCCTCTGCAAACCAGTTTCCAATCTCTGCTCTCTGCAATGATCATTCTGCATCCCAGTCTCCAAAATTTGCTCTCTGCAACCATCCTTCTGCACCCAAGTCTCCAACCCCTGCTCTCTGCACGATCCTTCTGCACCCCAATCTCCAACCACTGCTCTCTGTAACAGTTGTCCTGCACCTCAGTCACCAAACTCTGCTCTCTGTAAGATTCTTCTGCAACCCAGCATCAAAACTCTGCTCTCTATAACAGTCCTTCTGCAAGCCAGTCTCCAAACTCTGCTCCCTGTAGCAGGTTTTCTGCACCCCAGTCTCCAAACTCTGCTCTCAGAAACAGTCCTTCTGCATCACAGTCTCCAACCTCTGCTCTCTTTAACTGTCCTTCTGCACCCCAGGCTACCACCTAAGCTTTCTTTATCATAATTCTTCAAACAAATCTCCAACATCTACTCTGTGTAACAGTCCTTCTTCATCTCAGTCTCCAAACTCTGCTCTCTGCAACACTCCTTCTGCACCCCAGTCTCCAAACATTGCTTTCTGCAACATTCCTTCTGCACCCCAGAGTTTAACCTGTTCTCTCTGTAACAGTCCTTCTGCATGCCAGTCTCCCACCTCTGCTCTCTTTAACGATTCTTCTGCAGTCCACTCTCCACCTCTGCTCTCTGCAATGATTCTTCTGTAACTCTGTCTCCAACTTCTGCTGTCTTCAACGATCTTTCTGCACCTCACTCTTCAAACTCTGCTCTCTATTACAGTTTTTTTGCACCTCAGTCTCCAACCTCTGCTCTCTGCAACCGTATTTCTGCACCCCAGTCTCCAACCTCTGCTCTCTGCAACGATCCTTCTGCACCCCAGTCTCCAACGTCTCCTCTCCTTAACACTTTTCCTGCACCCCAGTCTCCAACCTCTGTTCTCTGTAAGGTCCTTCTGCACCCAAGTTTCCAAACTCAGCTCTCTGTAACATTCCTTCTCCAACCCAGTCTCCAACGTCTTCTTTCTTTAACGGTCTTACTGCAACCCAGTCTCCAACCTCTGTTCTCTGAAACAGTCCTTCTGCTCCCCAATTTCCAATCTCTGCTCTCTGCAACAGTCCTTCTGTTCCGCAGTCTCCAACTTCTGCACTCTGTAATGGTCCTTCTGCACCCTAGTCTCCAACCTCTGCTTTCTGTATCAGTTCTTCTGCACCACAGTCTCCAAACTCTGTTCTCTATTACAGTCTTTCTGCACCTCAGTCTCCAAACTCTGCTTTCTGTAAGATCCTTCTGCAACCAAGTCTCCAAACTCTGCTCACTGTAAAAGTCCTTCTGCACACCAGTCTCAAACTTCTGCTCTCTGCAACGATTCTTCTTCACCCCAGTCTCTAACCTTTGCTCTCTGCAACAGTCATTCTGAACCCAAGTCTCCAACATCTGCTCTCTGCAAAAGTGCTTCTGCACCTCAGTCTGAAAAACTCAGCTCTCTGCAACGATCCTTGTGCACCCCAGTCTCCAAACTCTGCTTTCTGTAACAGTCCTTCTGCACCTCAGTCTCCAACTTCTTCTCTCTGCAACAGTTCTTCTGCACCCCAGTCTTTCACATCTAGTCTCTGAAACAGTCCTTCTATACCACTGTCCAAATGCAGAAGAATGAGAGCTGAACTATCACTCACCCTGCAAAAAATCAACTCAAAATTCATTAAAGACTCAGGCACTAGACCAGAAATTATGCAGTTTTTAGGAAAAAAAAGTCAATACTCCAACCTACAGGCAGAGGCAATGACTTTCTCAATAGGATGACAAAGCTCAGGAGATAACACCTAAATTTAGCTAATAGGATGGCATCAAATTAAGAAGGTTCTGCACAGCAAAGTAGACAATTAGAATATGAAGAGAGAACCTACGGAAAGAGAGAAAATCTTTATGAAGGGCTCTTCTAAAAGAGGAAATAATATTCAGAATATTAATAAATAACTCAAAAAACTTAACATCAAACCCACAATTATTAAATAACCCAATTATCAAATAACCCAATTACCAAATGGGAAACTAAATGAACTAAACAGACACGTCTTAGAAGAAAATATGTGAGTGGCCAACAAATATATGAAAATAATTGCAAGTCAAGACTACTCTGAGATTTCATCTCACTTCAGTGACAAAGGCAACCACCAAGAATACAAAGAGAAATGAGTGTGACAAGGAGAGAATTGGAGAGAAAGAAGCACTCTCACCCTGTTGGTGGGCATGTAAATCAGCACAACCACCACGGAAATCGGGATGGAGGCTCCTCAGGAGTAGCAATGGACCACCCTGCGACCCAGCTCTACCTCTGCTTAGTATTTATCACAGCGGATCGAAATCATCATACTATAATGACACATACATGCCCATGAACCAAACGAGGTGACATCAGTGGACGAATGGATAAAGAACATCTGGTATATGAACATTGGAATTTCATTCAGCCATAAAGAAGAATGAAATTATGTCATGCTGGAAGATGGATGGATCTTCAGAACATTAAGGGAAATAAGCAACTCAGAAAGTTAAGGGCCATATGTTTTTCCTCTATTAAAACTAGAGGGGTAAAAGGAAGGAAAGTTGGGAAGAGAGTCTCATCATGAAAGTTGAAGGAAGATCAGTAGAGTCAAGGAACCAGGGGAGGAGGTGAGGAAAAGGGAAATATTGGAATGATACTGGCCAAAGTTCACGGTTATTGTGTGTGCATGTTCAAATATGTGTCAGTAAATCCCACCATTATGGACCACTACAATGCACCAATGAAGTGTGAAAAGAAGAGTTTCACATTACATGGGACAGGCACTATTCTAGGAGGGTGCCCATTTTTTCCCAACTATAAATACCACGATTATTTACCACTGTCAAAAATCTTTACAGATTCAAATGTTCTGATCACTGCTCCACCACATGGCCTCTTCTACTTCAGGGTCCCCTTATTCTCACTGAAATCAGGGAGCCCGTTTCAACGATGCCATCTGTTAATGTCTTCCCAGGCTGCCAAGTACAGCGGCTGCGGGTTTCACAAGGATCTGGTGCTGCCTTCTCAACGCATGTTCACGAGGCCTTGGCGAAGGCTGGTGCTCCAGGCCCTCCTCCAGATCCAGCTGTGAGGCCAGGGAAAAGGTCACATAACACTCCATCCAACACCTTATTTATTTCTGATCACAATCCTCTCCATTATTTCAGGATCATATTGGTCATTGAACTTCAGCAAACACTGAGTCCAGATTTCAGTCCATAAACCAAAGAGAGTCTAATAGCCACTCCCGGTGGCTCAGGAAAATCTTTGGCCCTAACATTTCTGGTGATTACGTCCCGGTGACTGCATTAAAGATGATCCAGCAATATGTCCTGACTTCTTTGGTCTAGAAGACTCAAACAAATTCTCTTATATATTCTTAAGGCTCCTATTAACAAAATAATGTAAAATATTTACCTTTTATTTTGGTGTGACCCTTATACTCTCCTGGACTATATTTGATACTGTTACCTGAGGCATTCTAGAATCAGACCCCAATTAAGAGTCTGGTGACAATGTGGGATGATGGATGAGCATCTTAAAGACAATTGGGCTGGGGATGTGGATCAAGCAGTGGTGCGCTTGCCTGGCAAGCATACGGCCCGCGTTCGATCCTCAGCACCACATACCAACAAAGATGTTCTGTCCGCCGAGAACTAGAAAATGAATATTAAAAATTCTCTCTCTCTCTCTCTCTCTCTCTCTCTCTCTCTCTCTCTCTCTCTCTCTCTCTCTCTCCCTCTCCCTCTCTCTCTCTCTCTCTCTCTCTCTCTCTCTCTCTCTCTCTCTCTCCCCCTCTCCTCTCCTCTCCTCTCTCACTCTCTCTTAAAAAAAAAAAAGACAGCTGCCCAGGTAGAGACATCATAGGGTCTTCAATTCAGGGAAAGCTAGTCTCCTTGGGGGAGGAGGGGCTACTTCTGAAAGCAAAGAGGGTCAATGGAAATTTCAGGGTTCAATGCTCTGAGATTTGTCTAATTCCACTGGTATTTTGCCATTCTAATAAACAGGGTCTCAATCATTCCCCCATTAATGTCCTAATTGACATAAGAGAGACCTGGAGAAATTGTGGATATATAATTTTTTTGTACTTCTGCAATTTGGAGAATTGGATGTTTTAATCTGATATTAACCTTTAACAGTTTCCAGAGAGAAAATATTTCTGATGATCTGAACCTGACTTGAAGGAGGAATAAAATGCTTGAATCTATCATTTTCTTTCTGTAAGTCTCCCACTCCAGTCAGTAACAGCAGTCTTTAGTCATGTTGTAATGATCATTCCCACCCTGAAGGTCGATGGTGTTATTCCAAAGCTCAGTTTTCCATAGACATTGGATTTCAGGCCACGATAACTTAAAGTCTCTGTTGGGTCATTGCACACCAGGAATTATCAGGTCTCTTTTCCCATGGGCTGTGACATCACCAACATATTCAATTCCCTCAGGTCAGACATCCAACCTAACTCCTCAGATCTGTTATGTAGAACCATCTCTGATGTAAAGCACTATTGTGGTCAGTGCCACCATGGTCAGGTACATATGAAGAACGACTCTTGATGTCTTAGGGTAGAGGAAGTTGACACAGAAAAAAGTTATAAAAATGTTGGGAGATCTGGAAGAAAAAAGAAAAATAGGGCAGGTGACACCACCCCATATATGGAAACCCTAACATCCCTGGAAAGAGATACTCATTCCACGCTACTGTGACCCACATTCAGGAACAGCTGTCTAGTACCTGCACGCAGCTCCTGGCACCAAGGAGATTAGTTCCTGCCTCTACAGGGCTGGTTTGCTGCTACTGCTATGGGATCCAAAAATAACCCGCTTTCTTCTTTTCACTTCTTCCTCTCTGCCTAGTGTTTTGCTGATCTTAAAAGAACCTCCTAAAATGGAGGCCTGCAGGCAGGGGAGTGTGGGAAACGAGGTTCTCATAGTTTCTGTCCCTCTGGTGTGGGGAGAACACAGAAGGACAGAGATGGTGCTGAACACCCACACAAGGTGTCCAACACACTTGAACCTGAAAGTGGGAAAAGGGTGTTTGTGAAAAGAGAGGAGAGAAAAGAGTCTCAGAGATTTTAAAAGCAGGAGTGGGAGTTGAAGCTGCAGATACAGACTCTCTAACCAGGTGCCTACAAGTTCCTGGGAGGCATCTTTTTTCAGATGACTGTATACTCCAGATTGAAGATTGGTGTAGACTTTGATTGTGCAAAGGGATGCACACCCTCCAGCCAGCTTCCTCAGGGCACTCTGGACCTCATTGCATCTCAGGCTGTGAATGACGGGGCTCAACAGGGGGCTCACCACACAGAAGAGCACAGAGACAAGGGTGTCCATGTCCAAACTTCTCTGGGCCTGTCATAGTGGAAGTTGGCTGTTCCATAGAAGACCACCACGACAGTGAGGGGGGACGCACAGATGGAGAAGGCCTTCCTCCTGCCCTGGGCAGAGGGAATCCCCTGGATGGCCGCCATGATGAGTGCGTAGGAGCCTGCAGTGAAGAGGCAGTGGCTCAGGCTCATGGTGGCACTGACAACGTTGAGCGCAGACTCGTTGACAGTGGTGTCTGAGAAGAAGAGCTTCAGTAGCAATGGGGTGTCACAGAAAAAGTGGCTGAACTGGTGGGGCCCACACAGAGTGAGTGTGATGGCCAGCACCGTGTCTGTGACCAAATTCACCAGCCCACACAACCAGGACCCAGTCACCTGGCCAACACAGACCTTCACACTCATGATGACTGGGTACTGAGGAGGATGGCACGTGGCCACACAGCAGTTATACTGGCCACACAGCCAGTAAGAAGCCTTCTGTGCCAGTACTTGTCATCAAGAAGAAGATCTGGGAAAGGCAGCCCTCATAAGAAATTGCCTTCTTCTCCCAGAAGAAGTTCACCAGCAGTACTGGGAGGGTGGTGGATGTGTAGCAGACGTCCAAGAAGCTCAAATTGCTTAGGAAAAAGTACATTGGAGGGTGGAGAGCAGGAGTGACCCTGGTGGCCACTATTATGAGTATATTCCCCAAAACAGTGGTCAGGTAAATGACCAGAAAGAGCAGAAAGAACCAGCCCTGTAGGTTGGAGTGGTTGGAAAATCCCAAGAAGATGAATTCAGTGACAAATGATTGATTGCTCATTTCCAATGGTATCATACCTACAAAACAGAGAAAAAGAGACCATGACAAGAATGGACTCAGAGCACCCAAAATAGGCTTGTTAATCTGCAGCAACATGGCAAATAATATTGTATACAGAGATGCCTGGACTCTGGAAAGAGACGTATAGGAGTGACATTAGAGAGAGCATAACTTCTCACAGACTTTTGCACAAGTACTCTTTTGTAAGAATAAATGGAGACTTGGTCAAATGCACAACCAGCTATCAACCCCTGTGTCTCATTGAATCTGCAGTATCTCCCTCCTAACACTGTGCTTCACTGTGATGAATTCTTTTTTGTATGTCTGTTATTTAAAGTAATAAGTTTTCATTGTGGAAAAATGAAGAATTTGCAGAAAGTAATTCAGAAGAATAGAACAGGTCACAAAATCAAAGCTCTCTTTGCATTCATCCCATTCTACCTCTATCTATCCTTAAAATATACAAAGCAAAATTTCCCAATATTGTTGTACTCTATTTAGTTGTTTGCCTTGTAATCTTAATTTCCTAACATGAAATTAAGTTAATATCTCCCTTTTTATTGAACATAGAAACTTTCCATTCCATTTACTATCATAAATATTGGAATAGAAGCTTTCATACATATGTATCTGTGATCATCTCTGATTATTTCTTAAAAGTAAAATTATAAGTCACCTGCTTTTAAATACATTGATCTATTTTTTTCAGTACAAACTTTTATTTTTTTTACGTTTTATAAGATACAAGAAATTTTTACAAATGATATATACTTAGGTATTTTTCTTCTTTTGTATTAAAAGATTTACCTCACCAAACATTACATTTCCTGAAAAAAAAATGATTGATACAATTATTGATTTTCTATCATGTTACCCATGCTAATCCGTGATCCATTTTTTGAACTAAAATTTCTGTTTCTTTTTCAATCTTAAATGAAAAATATTATAGTAAAACAGTAGGCTCTTGGTCCAGATAGATGTGGATTGAAATCCATCTGTTGTTCACTAGATGTTGTTTATAAAAAAGTCAGCTCATCTCTATTACTCAGTTTGTTCCTTGCTTAGGATATTAATGATGTCTATTTCAAAACTGCTAAAAAATGTTTTGAGATAACATAAGCTATGTTTCTAGCACATTACATTTACTCAATGCCTTATATCAAGTTAGAAAATGTCTATCCATTTTTTACTAGTAGTTTTTTTTTTTTTTGGTGTATGTGTGCTTGTTTGTGAATTGAGAGCCTTATGCATACTAAGCATGCACTCTACAACTGGAATTTGCCCCTAGTTTCATTTAGTTATACTTTTTATCATAAATAGATATTGAATATTCTTATTTTCTCTGCAACTATTGAAATGATATATATTTTTTCTTATTTAGTCTGTTACTATGGAAATTCGGTTGATTGAATTTTTGAATATTGAACCAGCCTTGCATTCTGGGATTGATCTCAATTGACTGTAATGTTATCCTTATTCTATATGGCTGAGTTGAGTTCGTTAATATTGTTCCCTGCTTGCTTTTGTGTATTCTATTTTCGCTGTTCTCCAGAGATAATCTATTTCTTGAAGAATTCTCACCTGTATTCTACTGTTATTTTCAGTCAATGCATGTTAGTGGACTAGTGGGAAACAGAGAAGAAATTTCTAATGTTTCCAGGAAGCCCTGCCTTAGGTACTGTAAACTCAATCACAGAGATATGGCTTACACAGTGACCACTTTCTAGCAATATGGCTGAGCCTAGTTCTTATTCCTCCCGACGTTAGACATTTCGGCCTGTTCCTTTCCATAGCTACAAAGGTTTTCCATTGAATGTCCTAATGTAACAGTTTCTGTTACTCTTGCCCCTGAAGATTACAGCTTTTGTTCTATGCAAAAAATCAGGAAATGGGTCTGGGAGGAGTTTTGGCTGCTGTTGCTGCTCTTTGTTCCTCCACCTATTTAAGAAATGATACCGTTAAAGACACTTTCTCAGAATACTTCCCTATCTTCCTGGGAGCATTTGGTGGAATCCATGGAGAAAAAGAAAAAATACAAACATCTTATGTCTATAACCCTCTGGGTCTTTATGCTCTTTAACCAGTCTATACTTAGTCTTTAGCAATCCATTAACTATTTTTTATTTGAGTTTTTTTATAAATAAACTCCTATGTATTTAGTCAGTTCTTCCATAGTTAAAAAAATGCCTGGAATATTTTGGTTGCTTATCTCTCCACAGACTTCGGTTAGTTGTTTGCCTTATAATCTTCATCTTTTATAAAGTCAAGGAAAGTCATGAATTTGCATTTTCTTCTGCTCTTTTTGGTTATTATAATGATGAAAACAACATGCTTTCTAGCTATTTCGATCGATACTCAAGGTGAAATTTGAAGTCTATACACTTACTTTTCAAAAATATTTAGTAATTTCTAATTTAGTTAAATATGTAGTTATTCTATTCAAAACAATCCCATTCCTAGCATATTTCCAAGGAAATTAATGCACAGTTCACAAAAATTCTTGTGTAAAAATTTATAATAACTTAAACAAATATTATGCCTTCAGCAGAAGGACAGAAGACAAATCACGGTTTATCATGCAGTGGAATAATTCAGTTACTTTAGAAACACAAATACTAAAACATTAATAACATGACCAATCTACAAAAAATTTTCTGGGTGAAAGAAGCCAGATACAAAATATATACTGTATGTTTTCTTTAAATAAAGTTCAAAAATTAGCAAAACAGCTATAATGGTCAAGTAATAATGGTGGTCTTTTTTTTTTTTTTGTAGCTCAGTGGTGATATCAGTTGAAACATGAAGGAATTTTCTAAAGTGATGGAAATGTTTTATATCCTGATTTTTGGTTGTTCATATATATGTAAAATATTATAAACCTGTACACTTTAGATCTGTGCATTCTTTGAGTACAAATTATAGTTCAATTTTTTAAAATAGCCTTATTTTAAAAATAAGTAATTAATGGGGAAGAGTGGTACCTGCCTCTAATCCCAGGTACTTGGGAGACTAAGGCAGGAGGATCATAAATTTGAAACTCTGCAAGGCCTTCCACCCCAAATAATTGAAAGGGCTGGGGGTATAGCTTCATGGTAGAATGCCACTGGGTTGAATCCCCAGTACTGCAGTAAGTAAGTAACTAAGTAAGTAAGTAAATTGATAAATAGAAGTGAAAGCATTTTTTCAAGATGATTATTGACTCAGGATTAGTTGTAACCACATCTAAATATTTTTTTAGGTCTCTAAAATGTTAAGTATTTTCTCCCAAATTTTTGCATTTCTCTACTTCTTTTTTTACCACAGTGATAGTCTAGGACATATCACATTTTACAAGTGACATCAGTTGTTTTCTGATCACGATCTGTTTGAAGCAGTGAATGTGATTGTTGGGTGCATTCGGTCTGTATCACAGATACAAAGCCTTGCTCACCATGATGGATGGGCGTGTGCATGTGTGTGTGTGTGTGTGTGTGTGTGTGTGTGTGTGTGTGTGTGTATGTGTTATTGGTTGTGGGATTGGTCTTGACTGAGAACACGGTCTTATAGTTAGTGGGATGGCAAGTTGGCATCTCAGGCAATATTGATGGCAGAAATCTCAAAGAATATAGCAGGAATCATCCATCTAAGGCTCAGCAAGCTCAGAACACTTGGTTATCCTAATTGCTATAAATGGAGAGACCCTCACTATTGACCTTCTTTGAGAGCTGCATCACACTGGGGCGGGAAGAGGGAGCCCATTTCCATAGAGATGTACCCTGTTTCTATAGAGACTCCAGCTAGGCTTCAAGGGGCTGGTGGGATAGTACCAGTGGATGCTGCCAAGCACTGGGTCAATCTGAGGAGCCTGCTTTTTCAGGGAAGGTGGCAGGGTATCAGCCTATGGGGCAGGGACTAGGCTCTGTGAAGCTGTGTCAGGCCTTATTTCTAAGCAAGGTACTTGGCAAAAGAAACCTCGGAAAACGTCCCACCCCCCACCATGCCATGGGCCGCCAGAGACCCAGGTGTGTCCCTGGAAACCAGGGTTGGGTATGAGCATGGACATCAATGATTGCAGAGTATCAACAATAGGGGGCCATAAATCTTTTTCAGGTGAGTGCAGACTGAAAACAGGGACATCTGGAGAGAGATAGACTGGGTTTTAGAAAATCATCAGATCTCTAGGTCTAGAACACGCACATAGACCCACTCTTGGAATTGTGCGTGTGAGTCCAAGGAGCAGGGGTCGATAACTGTGAAACCTGGTTCCCCAGATTTTAGACACACATGTTTAGTTCAAAAGAGTGATCTGAGTGCTAAAACAAGATCAAAATGAAGTGGTCTGTATCTGAAGACGTGCTGTGTTGAAGGTGGGAGAAAATCTCTGAAGCCCTCATAGAGAAAGATATAGAGAACTTTAAGGTCCTAGTTGAAGAGGACAAGGTAAAGACAACAAATCAGTTTGGGCAGGATGCCTAGCTGGTGGGATCACTCAGGAAAACAGGAATATGTGAGGAATAGCAGATGTAGAGGAGGCTTTGGTGGATTTGATTTGAGTAATGTTGAATGTGAGTTATCTGTGGGACAATCACGTGGAAATGCTCTTCACAGACAGCCTAGAACTGCAGGTGTGGATTTGGGAGTCATTGACTTGAAGGCAACTGTTACAGCAAAGGGTGAATATGAATTCCCCCAGGAGAATAGAGAAAGTAGAGAAGGAAATAGAGAAAGTAGGGATTCTTGTGATACTTGGTGTTCACTAAAATTATAGTAAAATTTTATCCCGAAATGTCTAAAAACACCGCACTATCTAGTTCAGTTGTAGGTATTGCTTTCTCTAAATAATTTCCCTAAAAAGGAGGTTACCATATTAGCATTGATTTACAATAAATCAACTTTGAAATGGAGCTGGAAGCTACATGTACTTGACATTTCTTACGTTCTCTGTTTTCTCTATCAAATACCTGGATGAACTTCAAGTCATTTAGAAATCAGTGACATGTACATTCTTTTAACTCCCTGTATCAAAAAGATCAATATGACAATCTCTTTTATAGGTAGATATCTATATGTTTTTAGAAAAAGAAATAAAATTCTACATAGAAGGCAGTTCCAGCAGATTTTTAATGGGAAATTGGTACATGGTCTGTGGATGTGTAAAAGGGAAAACTAAAAATAAATGTTCAGGGATTTAAAAATACAATCTCTGAAGTTGTGCATACTGCTATTGTAAAGGTCTTAAATATAAAGGTCAGTTCAGGAGGGACAATTTCATGGGGCATTAAAAAAATCTCCCAATGTATGTTTATATAATTTTATCTACATATAAGTTTTTCCTTGGTTTTACTGGCTAATTTCTTGTAGGTCACGGGTGTGAGGTAGGGTGAAGGATGATACCCTAACAATTTTCCTTATTCTCTATGCTCTTTATTAATGTAGGGCATTAGATTGAATCATCATCATGGTCACCATTAGAATCCATTATTAACAATCATAACACATGAATGACACTTTGTGACACAATATGTACTTGCTCCTTAGAATTTATATAATGCAGCATAGGAATTCGATCAACTTAATAGTAAACCCTATTTTCTGCAATAATAATAACAATAATCATCATAATCATCTAGGGCATATTTCATAGAAAAATAATTTGAGTGTGAGTCTTCTTAGATTGCTTCAATACATATAAATGCCTGACTTTAAAAACCTTGTTTAATGTAGTTTAAAAGTGGCATGTTTTCTGTAAAAATTAGATTGAATTTCGGATAATCCATTCTATCAAAACTCAGTAAATTTCTTTGAAAAGATGTATTTGTACATACCTGAATCCAATCAGGATTTTTCAAATTGAGTAACGAATAGAGACACACATTACATAAAAATACCTAACACTTATTAAATGCCTATAAGACTTTTACATGCATTAACTTATTTGGTTTACACAACAACCTATAAGATAACCTATTATTTCCATTTTACAGAAAAAAGAATTGAAATTATTGCACAATATACTAATGCAAGTAAGGAAACATCAATGAATCCCTTTAATTTACATAATGTACATTAATTTGTACATTTAATATGTATTAACAATTATGATTTAAGATACAAAAAAGAAATTGACTCAGAAAATTTATCATGTAATAACTATTATTTGTAGTGATACTTTGTTACCTGATGATAATACCATATATTAGTAAACTGTCTTATTATCTTCAATGCCCAGACATTCTTATCTTTGGTTCTAATAATTCATAGCACATGATTTATAGGCCAACACAGCTTTCATTAAAATTCCAAATCTCAGGGCCTTAAGAAGCTTAAAGTATTTAAATTTCAAAATAAAGTCGGTGCTTCAGTTAAGCACAACTAATTTTAAAATCTAAATATAAACAAAATAAAATAAATAAGTCTAGAATCTTAAAAGAATAACTTTTTTTTTTTGCTTTGGCAATAAATGAAATGTTTTGCTGACAAACTTTAGGGATTCATTTAATCAAACAAAAAAAATGGGCATGACCAAAACGAGGAAGAATGGTGTGATTATGAAAACCCTATTTGATCTCAATAGCACAAGCAATGATTAAAATTTTTAAATCCAATTTTCATGTTGCCCAGTAAATTGCTTAAAACACACACACACACACACATACACACACACACACACACACACATACACACACACACACACACACACACACACATACAAACACACACACAGTACAAGGTCAATTTATTCAGAAAAAATATCTGAATGATTTCAGGTTCTTGTGGCAATGTGAATTTATTATTGTGAAATCTATGAGCTATCTGGCCTGGCCCAGAATTGTCCTCATATCTTTCCACGTGGTGTGGGTGATTGGAGTCGAGGAAAAGATCAGAGGTCATTGTGCAGAAGAGTTGGCCTCAGTCAGTGAGTTCCAAGTGTTCCCAGTGATGCTGGTCCAAGGACACACTTTGGGGGAGGCTGGGCTCTTTCACCTAACATGCAGGGATACCCTTACCCCTAACTGGTAGGTTTAAAGTCTTACTAAATTCACCACGAAAAAGCCTCCCGCCTGTCTTGAAGATTCAGCACTCAATTCAGCATTTAACATCTCTTTCAGTTCTGTTTTTTTGGGGCCGGGGTGTAGGGGGGCAGTTACCGGAGATTGAACTCAGGGGCTTGACAACTGAGCGACATCCCCAGCACTATTTTATATTTTATTTAGAGACAGGGTCTCACTGAGTTTCTTGGTGCCTTGTTTTTGCTGAGGCTGTCTTTGAACTCACTATCCTCCTGCCTCAGCCTTCTGAGCTGCTGGGTTACAGGCGTGCACCACTGTGCCAGCTCTTTCAGTTCTTTTTATTTCACCTGTGCTTCTTCTAGCATAAAGGGGAAAGGGAAGACAAATTATTACCTTTACGATATGTCAGAGCCATCTAGTTATAAATATCTTCAAAATAAAAAATTCTCTTTTCCATTAAGGATTTTAAAATTTCTTTTCTTGGTAGTGGTTACTTTCAATTCAAACCAATTTTGTTCCTATACAGGGTCTAATTTAGTCCTAAGCCAGATCTACTAAGAAACTCAAAGAGGATAAGATCTGATCCCTGTCCTGCTGCCCCCCTCCCCTGACTCAGGCAATGGCAAGGCCCTACTGAGGTGGATGGCGCAAGGCGTCCATCCTCTGGAGGAGCGCAGTATGTTTCTGGGAATGGGCTGATTTGTTTTTGTATTCCTTTAATAAGTATAGTTTTGATTTCTCATATAACCATTAAGTATAAAGAAAAAATCATGACTTTCCTAATTAATGCAACTACTTCTAAGACATAGATCTGTTTGCTCTAAATGCAATGATTCAGCTGTGGAGTGTAAATTGTTAATGTCTAAAGAAAAATTCCCTGTATTCCTGTCAAGGAAGTTTTTGAGAAATTAAATTAAAATCTAGAGAAGGAAAATTAATGTTAAGAAGATAGATTAGTGCTTAGTACTGGGAAACTTGTTCTTGTTCCTGTGCACAATGGTTTTTGCTCTAACTTTTGTTTGATTACAAGTAATAACAAATCAACTACTTGCCGTAACCATGGCACCGGTTCCAGTCAGCAAGTCAAGAAAGAATAGTCAAGATATAGGCCAATAGTTTGGGACATTTGTAACTATTTTTTTTTTATTGTTTATTTTTTCTTAGTTTATTTCAAATATCTTTATATATTTTTTATTTTTTTAATATATGACAGCAGAAGGCATTACAATTCTTACTACACATATAGAGCACAATTTTTCATATCTCTGGTGATATACACAGTATATTCACACTAATTTGTGTATTCATACTTGTACTTTGGATAATAATGATCATCCCATTCCACCATCATTAATTACCCCATGGCCCCTCTCTTCTCCTTCCACCCCTCTTGCCTATCTAGAGTCTGTCTATTCCTCCCATGCTCCCCCCTCTCCCTATATCACTATGAATCAGCCTCCTTATATTAAAGAAAACATTCAGCATTTGGTTTCTTGGGATCGGCTTACTTCACTTAGCATTATATTCTCTAACTTCATCCATTTACCTACAAATGCCATGATTTTATTATCTTTTATTGCTGAATAATATTTCATTGTGTATATATGCCACATTTTTTATCCATTCATCTATTGAAGGGCATCTAGGTTGGTTCCACATTTTAGCTATTGTGAATTGTGCTGCTATACACATCAATGTGGCTGTGTCCTGTAGTATGCTGTTTTTAAGTCCTTTGGGTATACACAGAGGAGAGGGACAGCTGGGTCAATTGGTGGTTTCATTCCCAGATTTCCAAGAATTCTCCATACTGCATTATATTCTGTTTATTTTGAATATTTAATTTAGTTGTAATTACTTCATTGTTTTATGCATTTATTGACTTTTTCATTTAAAACATAGGAAGTATGTCATCCTAAATTTCATCAAGACATCCTAAATGTCTTGATCACATTGTAGCCTCTTGCTTAGGTTATAGCTTGACATTTTGAGCTAATGAATATGAATATTAAAATAAATATATATTTCAATTGAAAGACCATACCAACTGTTGACTCTCAAGAAGAGCTTTTAGTGACACCAATCTTTATTTGATGGGTGATAGATGTCCAGATACCGATGAGTTTCCAAAGTGCTGGTGTCACTAAAAGCTATAGGTAGATCACTCATATTGTTCAAAGAAGAAAACATGCTCACTCTAAGTTCTCTCTTTCCTTCAGTTATTATCTCTCTGTATATGACAGCATCTTATGTACAGATGTAGACTTAGGAAGGAGGAAGGCAATCCCAAAGCATCTTATCTGACTCCTATATCTTTTTTTTTTTTATTGTTGGTCGTTCAAAACCTTACACAGTTCTTAATACATCATATTTCACAGTTTGATTCAAGCGGGTTATGAACTCCCAACTTTACCCCGTATACAGATTGCTGTATCACATCAGTTACCCTTCCATTGATTCACATATTGCCTTTCTAGTGTCTGATGTATTCTGCTGTCAGTCCTATCTTCTACTATCCCCCCTCCCCTCCCCTCCCCTCCCCTTTTCTCTCTACCCCTTCTACTGTAAATCATTTCTTCCATTTGTATTATCTTGTCTTACCCCTCCATTACATATTTCTTGTAAAGCATAACTCAAACTGAAAGTACAAATGCTTGCTTATGCATAAGCCAAGATACATTCTTCTATTCTAATTGTAGCTACGTAATATTTTGTTTTGTTTGAATAATGATTTCTGTTTTGTAACCACAAAGTACTGTAAGCCTGCCAAAATGAAAAGTATATATGATCAACTTCACAAGTAAAGATGGGGATCAACACCTTCACTTTGGTGTCTGTGTTGTTTCTCCACCCCCTCTTTCGCCGACTCTTCACCATCCCTTCGTCTCCTGAGACTCCCTGTCTGAGCTGTTCTCCGACACTGTCCTTCAACCAACTTACAATCTAATGGTAAGATGAACTCAATATGTGCAGGAAACTTGGTAACAATTCTATGTAATCTACAAATTATCATTATTTTCCCTTAGTGTTTGCTTGGGCAGCTCTGGGAATGGAGCATTAATACTTGTCAAAGCCCCTCATTCCATCTTTAATATGCACTCCTCCAGGTCCTAGTTGGGCCACTCAATTGTGTTCTAAACACTAGGGCAACACCTTGTGTAAATGTGCACTCAGTAAAGGTTTGAAGAATGAAGAAGGTCTGTCAAGTACATCCATGGAGCAGAGTTTTTAAAAGATTCTTTAAAGACGGTACTGTGTGGGACCTAAAGGATCTAACAGAGACTTGACAGAGGCGAGAGGACATTTCTATTCAGTGGTTCTGGTGCAGATATCTTGCTGAGAAAAATAAAGCCTCTGTGGGCATAAGTGAGACAGCATAGCCCAGCGGCTTCTGAGGAACTCAGTGTCTCCTGTCTCCTAAACATATCCCTTATGGAGACCATCGGCTCAGTTCCCACAGAACAAGCAGCTCTGCATCTTTCTTTCCCAATCAGTCATCTCAAAGTCAGGTGACCGAGAATGAAGTCACTTATGAGTGACCCCAAAATATAATATTTCTAAAGGAGGGGGGTTGTGTATGAAGTAGATTACTCACAAGCTTCAGGGATTTATTACACTTAATAAATTGCTTGCAACTCCCCTCCCCAAGCATCCATGTGTTGTAAGATAAAGATGAAAACCCCTAGTTAGTGAATGAATACGTTTCTAAACATAACTTCTTCTACAATAATGATTTTTATTTAAACAGATATTTTGGTAGATCTATTGTTATGCTATATTGTATCATAATGGAAATGTGTCCCTATATTTTCTTCCTAAAAATTATTCCTTTCTGTCCTGCTCTTCAAAAGCAGAGGATTAACACTTAGCATTATCTTTTGTTTACCATAAGTATTTTTTCACAAACATCATCTCACTTAAGAAATTTAGGCATCCCAGGGTTTCTGTTTATGTTTTGGGTTTTCTTCCAGTACTGGAGGCTTCATGCTAAATCCCTCAGGTTTTGTGATAACCTCTGAAGTTATTTCTACTCTGGCAATACAAGTAGTATTGTGGAAACTTAGACACACATAGAAAAGTTGCTACGATAGGTCATTACATAAATGTCATCAAAGTGGTAATGAAAATATGTACAATATTCTGTAATATGTTTTTAAGGTGTAGGTATATCCTGATTCTGGAATAGTGTTATTGAAAATTGTGATGGTAAATAAACTACTTACCAGCAACTCTCACAGAGAGGCGTAGATTTCTGGTTTTGGTGTGGCCCTTGCTGCTCTCCATACTAGCACCTAGGCTGCAAAGAAAGCTCTTTCTAAAACTGGCTGTTGGTCTCCATTCACCACAAAACGGACCTGTTATTCTGAAAGTTGCCTGTCGCATATCTGTGGCCTCATGAAAGAGTCAAAATTTTCTGATCTCTCACAATTCATTTTCTTGTGATGGACATTTTTAGAGGTCTGGGGCTGACCTGTTGAAAATATGAATCGAGCCTTTCCTCTGCAGCTGCTCTGGTACTCCTCAATGTGCAATCACAACTCAAGGGCAATGGCTTGAGTTCAACTGAAACAATGGAGAGCAGTTAATTTGCTGTAGGATTCATTAATATCTTGGCAATCACCTGTTCCCAGCATGCAGCGAGAAGATCAGCGTCCTCTCTCTTCTGGGATGTGGGTGAGCGAAGTTCACAGTGAGATTTCTGCTAAGAAGTTGTGGGTGGCTGAAACCTCAAGACTGCCTTCCCTTCCCGCTAGGGAGAGAAGGGGTCAGGGTGGGTGTACACTTATTGGGATGGATTTCGCACAGCATATGAAGTTTTTTTTTCATGTTACATACTTCGCCGGATGGACAGATATCAGAAGCCACAATATTAAAAACATCCCCACTATCTTCAGCTGATCCACTCCTGCTAAGGGCTGATCCCTTACCAAAACCTGTATGACTTCCTGCCCCTTAATTTTAGGATCCTGCTCATGACCTGGTAAAGAAATTGTTTGCTATGGAGTTTAAAAGTAGGGGAAAAAAAAGAGTCATCAAACAGCTCTTTCAGGCACAGATGGAGAAAAGACAACAAGTTTGAAAGTCTTTTAGTATTTTACTGCACGAAAATAAAAATAAAAGTATTAGATAAAGAGGTAAGTCTATAAAACTTTAAATTTCCCATAATACAATAGGGTTTTCCTCATGCTTAGGAGAGACACATTATCAGTACTCCTAAAAGATCTTAGAATGATTAGCCATCAGGGAAAGGCAAAGCTAAAGCACATTTGATGAAGCACTACACACATTCCAGGGTCGTCACAATAAAATGAATGATAATGATGTGTTGTTAAGGGAGTGAGGAAATCAGAAGCTTTATTCACCACTCTTAATAATAAGGTAAGCTGGTTCCACTGGTCTGAAAATGATCTGGAACTTCTTCAGAAAGTTAAATATGGAGTTAACGATCCACTTCTTCCACTCATATTTACAAACTCAAGATAAATAAAAAAAGTTGTCCATCAATGATTTGTACATGAATGTTCATATAATATTCATATTATATATAATGTTCATATTATATATACGAATCTTATTCATATTAGTGAAAAAGTGAAAATGACCAGGCAGGTCTGTAATCTAGCTACTCAAGAAGCTGAGGCAGAAGGATCACAAATTCAGGTACAACCTGGGCAAATTTACAAGACCCTGTCTCAAAACAAAATTTTTAAAAGGGTTGGGCTTTGGCTTAGTGGTAGAACATTGTTTAGTGTGCAGGAGGCTCCGGGTTCAATCTGCAGTATGACACCCACACAGACACAAAGTAAAAATTACTATCCAGTGGGAAATGAACAAAGAAATGTGGCATTTTCATAAGATGGAAATCAGTCACAATAAGGAGGAATAAACTAAAATACTTATACAAGCTACAATATAACTGAAAATTGCAAACATCCTAAGTGAAAGGAGTCAGATCCAAAAGGCATATATGGTATTACTTAATTAAAAATATCCACAGAAACTCGAGTGTTTACATGGGTCTTTCCACATGTGAAGGAGAAACACAGAAATGGTGTTTATTTAAAACTTATAATCAAGATCCATTAGGAAAATGCAAGTCAAAGTCACATTGTACATAGCACTTCACATTCACTAGTGTTGGCTAGAGCTGCAATATTGGGGGGAAGGAGATTGACTGCTTTGGGTATAGGCTTTTTTTGGAGAGAAAAGTAATAAAAATATTCTGAAATACCTGTGGATTAGAGAACCCAGGTGAGGTCACAATGTGTCACATACTTAGCACAGTGTGCTTCCCCTGGTTGGAGGGGCACCACAGTGGTCATGAGACACTGTATGGAGAGAGCGTTCTTGTAATTGCTGCTGAAGAGTTCACATATTTCTACAACTAAGACATTTCCTAGAATGAAACCATCATCTAGTTCTAATCTCACTATATAGTCTGTCTCCCAGCAAGCTTCCTCAGGGCACTCTGGACCTCGTTGCTTCTCAGGCTGTGAATGATGGGCTTCAACATGGGGGTCACCACACAGAAGAGCACTGAGAACAGGGTGTCCGTGTCCAGCCTTCTCTGGGCCTGTCATAGTGGAAGTTGGCTGTTCCATAGAAGACCACCACGACAGTGAGGGGGGATTCACAGGTGGAGAAGGCCTTTCTCCTGCCCTGGGCAGAGGGAATCCCCAGGATGGCCGCCATGATGAGTGCGTAGGAGCCTACAGTGAAGAGGCAGGGGCTCAGGCCCATGGTGGCACTGACAACGTGGAGCGCAGACTCGTTGACAGAGGTGTCTGAGCAGGAGAGCTTCAGGAGCAATGGGGTGTCACAGAGAAAGTGGCTGAACTGGTGGGGCCCACACAGAGTGAGTGTGATGGCCAGCACCGTGTGTGTGACCAAACTCACCAGCCCACACATCCAGGACCCAGTCACCAGGCTAACAGAGACCTTCACACTCATGATGACTGGGTACTGAGGAGGACGGCAGGTGGCCACACAGCAGTCATACTGGCCACACAGCCAGTAAGAAGCCTTCTGTGCCAGCACTTGTCACCAAGAAGAGGATTTGGGAAAGGCAGCCTTCATAAGAAATGGCCTTCTTCTCCCAGAAAAAGTTCACCAGCAGTACTGGGAGGGTGGTGGATGTGTGGCAGACGTCCAAGAAGCTCAAACTGCTGAGGAAAAAGTACATTGGAGTGTGGAGAGCAGGAATGACCCTGGTGGCCACTATTATGAGCATGTTCCCCAGGAGAGTCGTCAGGTAAATGACCAGAAAGAGCAGGTAGAACCAGCCCTGTAGGTTGGAGTGGTTGGAAAATCCCAAAAAGATGAATTCAGTGACAAATGATTGATTGCTCATTTCCAATGTTGTCATAGCTACAAAACAGAGAAAAAGAGACCATGATGAAAATAGACTGAGAGCAACCAAAACAGGCTTGTTAATCTGCAGCAACATGGCAAATAATATCGAATGAAAAGCAGCCTGGAGACTGATAACCTGTGGGACTTGTCTCAGGAAATCAGACACATGGAGCCGCACAAATTTGCAGGGGTGATGGTGGGTGGGAGTAACCAGAGAATTGGTAGAAGCCAACAGAAAGCCATTCGACCTCATCATGGTGTGAAGTCATTTCTCACTTTCTCAGTAATCTCTGTCTCCTCTTGTCGTTTTATGTAAACATAGGATTTTTGGAGAAGTTCATTTTCATTGCAAATGTTAAGAAAAAAATTTACAAAGCAGAGTCATCATCTGTAGAAACAGTCAGTGTTGCCTTCAACGTTTTCCAATGTAGAGTTTTTCTCATTTTACATCAATCTTGATCTCTGTGTTCGGAAAGGCAGAAGTTAAGTATTCCTGTACAATGCTGAAATTATCAGGGCCAGAGCAAAATAGAGGAAAGAAGTTGATGAAGTGGGGTTGGAATGGCTATCTTAAGAATACAGGGAAGATCAGTGGAGTAGAAGGAGAATAAGCGGGCGGAGAGGTTTGGGAAGAAAGGAAATGTGAAAAGTCTTTACGCAGATAATGTTATGTGCACATGGAAGTCTAAAACAGGGGACTGCACTTGTATGTATATGTAGAAAGCACCAGTCAGAAATTAACAGATAAATGACACAAAGAAAGATCAGTAGAGAAAGGAGAATGGGGATGGGAAAGGGAGGGAGATGGGGGGTGGGGACTGAATGGAGTAAATCAGATTTCATGCACGTAGGATCTTTTCCAAATCAACCCAACTTCTATGTATAACTATTATGCTCTAATAAAAAATTTAAGAAGATGACATGATCCTATTAGCAAAGAGTGAGATTTGAATTCTTCTTGACCTATTTGTATACCTTTAATTTCTTTCTTTTGTCCAATGGCTCTGGCAATTTCAAGGATGAAGTTGAATAAAAGTGGTGAAAGAGGGGGCACCCTGTCTTCTTCTAGTTTTTAGAGTGAATGCTTTCAAAGTTTCTTCACTTAGAATGATGCTGCCTTGGGTTTAGCATAGATAGCTTTTACAATGCTTTTAAAAGTTCCTTCTGTCCCTAGTGTTTCTACTGTTTTGACAGGTATGGGTGCTATATTTTGTTAAATGCTTTCTCTGCATCTATTGAGATGATCAATAAACTTACATCTCTCTTAAATAAACTAAATTTCTCCCCTTTGGCTAAACATTCAGATCATCTCCAGTCCTATATTTTAATGAACGTTTTCCTACATAAACATATGTGACCATTTCGAATTATCTCTTCAGAATTAAATTTAAATCTGACATAAAAAAATTTGTTGTGCAGTTTCTATTTAAAACTAGCTCATGGGAGAAATTATATTAAGTGAAATAAGCCAGACACATAAAGAGAAATAGTAGCTTTTTCACTTCTTTGTGGAAGCTAAAAAGTTGATCTCAGACAAGTAGGGAGTAGAGCGCTGGTTATTGGAGCCTGGGAGAGAATCACAAAAATTATTGTGAGTCTGATTTCTCAAAGACGCATGTGAAGGACTGCCTGAAACACGCCCTCTGAGTGTGGTCTCTAAAAAAAAATAAGAGTGGACTTCTAACAGAGTCCTCAGAAAATTTCTCTTCTCTCCTCAGTGGGCAGCAGGAGGTCCATGGGTCTGGCTGCCTAGAAGCTAGTTGTGGTGTGCAAATGGGCAGGACCAGGACAGCTGGAGAATCTCAATAATCACTAGTAGACCGCATTCTAGGTGAGGGCAGGCTGGAAACAGGCCATCCAGAAGGAAATGGCTTGAGCTCTGAAAATGACAGAATCTGTGGATTTAGGAAACGGTTGTGGGTCCAATCCACTCATAACACCTACTCCCTGGGTCAGTCCACGGTTGCCACAGTTACCACAGGCCTGACCAGAACAACACGGAGGGGGAGATGCACTCTGGTCTCCTGGCTTGGAGGTTTGGTCTGGGACCAGCTGACCCATTGCTGCCGGCCTGTGATGAGGTTGGACGCTGAGGTGGAAGGGAACAAGGGGGGAAGCTTCCCTAGCTCATGGCAGCCAGAAGGTTGGGGCGGCGGAGGGGACAGAAGGAGACAGTTCACAGGGGACAAGATGTGATTCCCCAGGGCATGCCTGAGCCACACTTCACCTGCCCACACTTGTCTCAGTACAGTGGGCCTTTTCTATAATTAACCCACAAAATGGATGGATCCACAGATTAGGTCACAAGTCTCACAGTCTAATCATTTCACCTCTGAACACTGCTTCTGTGGCTGACGCTGAGCTTTTGGTGGGGGTATACCTTATTTCTAAGCCATAATAGTCCCTACAGTCCATGTGCTTTTGTTAGAATACCTTCATGTAGTCTGGGAGAGTAATCGGGTGCCAAAACAAGATTAAAAGGAAATATCTGGAAACTTAAGATGTGACATTTGGAGCTTGGGGAAAAGCTCTGAAGAGGAGCCCTGGGTGGAGCACTTTAAAGTCCTGGTGAGGAGGAAACAAGAGCGCACCTGGTCTGTGGGGTAGGTGAGTGGGAGTGGAAACACTCATTAAAACATAAAAAAAATGAGAAGGAGCGTGTCTGGGGAGAGGAAAGGAGAAAAAGAGGTTGGGCGTGGAGTCTGGGTACCTGCGGGGTCTTCCCAAGGAGATTCCAGGAGGCAGCGGGACATGATCCCAGGAGATAGGACTTGGAGTCATGGCTTAGAGTGACTGTGGAAGTCACAGGTGATCATAAAGCCAAAAGAGAGCAGGGTGAGTAGAGAGAGCCTGATGGACTGTGCAGAAAAGAAGGTGTCCAGAAGGAGGCTCATAAGCTATCAGCAATCATTCTGCACCACAGTGTCAAAGCTCTGCTCTCTGTACCACGCCTTCTGTACCCCAGTATAAAACCTCTGCTCCCTATAACAATCCTTGTGCACCCCAGTCTTTAACCACTGTTCCCTGCAACAATCCTTCTCTTTCCCAGTCTCCAAGTTCTACTCTTTGAAACACTCCTTCTGCAACCCAGTCTCGAACATCTGCTCTCTGCAAGAGTCCTTCTGCACCTCAGTCTGAAAACCTTGCTCTCAGCAACAATCAATCTGCACCCAGTCTCCAACCTCTGCTCTCTGTAACAGTCCTTCTGCACCTCAGTCTCCAAACTCTGCTCTCTATAATATCCTTCTGCACACCAGTCTTATAACTCTGCTCTCTTTAATAGGCCTTCTGGACCAGAGTCTCTGAACTCTGCTCTCTGCAGCGATCCTTCTGCACCCCAAGATCCAACATCTGCTCTCTGCAACAGTACTTCTGCACCTCAGTCTTAAAACGCTGCTCTCTGCAAAAATCCTTCTGCACCCCAGTCTTAAACCTATGCTCTTGTAACACTTCTTCTGCACCTCTGTCTCCAAAATGATCTCTGTAAGATCCTTCTGCAACCCAGTCTCAAAACTGTGCTATCTGCATCAGTCCTTCTACACCCCAGTCTCCAAGCTTTGCTCTCTGCTTCAGTCCTTCTGAACAGCAGTCTCCAACCTCTGATCTCTGCAACCTATTTTCTGCAACCCAGTCTCCAACCCGTGCTCTCTGAAACTATCCTACTGCACCCCGGTCTCCAAACTCTGCTCTCTGTAGCGATCCTTCTGCACCTCAGTCTCAAACCTCTGCTCTCTGCAACGATCCTTCTGCATCCCAGTCTCCCACATCTGCTCTCTGCAATGGTCCTTCTGCACCCCAGTCTCCAAAATCTGCTCTCTGTAACAGTCCTTCTGTAGGGCAGTCTCCAACCTCTTCTCTCTATAACGGTCCTTCTGCACCCCAATTTTTAAACTCTGCTCTCTGTAACAGTCCTTCTAAGTCTCAGTCTGAAACTTCTGCTCTCTGCAACAATCCTTCTTAACCCCAGTCTCCAAACTGTGCTATCTGTAACAATCCTTCTGCACCCCAGTCCCCAATATCTGCTCTCTGTAACAGGTCTTCTGCAACCCAGTCTCCAAACTCTGCTCTCTGTAACAGGCCTTCTGCACCCCAATCTCCAACCTCTGCTCTCTGCAACGATCATTCTTCACCTCAGTCTTCAACCTCTGCTCTCTGCAACAGTCCTACTGCACCCCAGTCTCCAAACTCTGCTCTCTGTAACAATCCTTCTGCACCTCAGTCTCCAACCTCTGCTCTCTGCAACGGTTCTTCAGCACCCCAGTCCCCACACTATGTTATCTGTAACAGTCCTTCTGCACCCCAGTCTCCAATCTCTGCTCTCTGCAACATTCTTTCTGCACCCCAGTCTCCAACCTCTGCTTTCTGCTACAGTACTTCTGCAACCCAGTCTCCAAAATCTGCTCTCTTTATCAGTCTTTTTGCACCTCAGTCTCCAAACTCTTCTCTCTGCAATGATCTTTCTGCACCTCAGTCTCCCTACTCTGCTCTCTGTATAAGTCCTTCTGCACCTAAGTCTTCATCCTTTGCTCTCTGTAATTGTCCTTCTGCACCCCAGTCTCCAATCTCTGCTCTCTGTAACAATTCTTCTGCACCTCTGTCTCCAACGTCTGCTCTCTGTATCAGTCCTAATGCACCCAGTCTTTAATATCTGCTCTCTGAAATGGTTCTTCTGCACGCCAGTCTCCAACGACTTCTCTCTATAACGCTCCTTCTGCACCCCAATTTCCAAACTCTGCTCTCTTGAACAGTCCTTCTAAACCTCAGTCTGAAACTTCTGCTCTCTGCAACAATCCGTCTAAACAGCAGTCTCCAAACTGTGCTATCTGTAACAATCCTTCTGCACCCCAGTCTCCAACATCTGCTCTCTGTAACAGGTTTTCTGCAACCCTGTCTCCAAACTCTTGTCTCTGTAACAGGCCTTCTCCACCCCATTCTTTAATCTCTACTCTCTGCAAAAGTCCTTCTACACCCCAGTCTCCAAACTCTGCTCTCTGCAACGATCCTTCTGCATCTTATTATCTAACGTCTGCTCTCTCTAAGATCCTTCTGCACCCCAGGCTACAAATTTTGCTGTCTGTAACAGTCCTTCTGCACCCCAGTCTATAAACTCTACTTTCCGTTTCAGTTATTCTGCACACGAGTCTAAAACCTTTGCTCTCTGTAACAGTCCATCTGCACCCAAGTTTCCAAACTCTGCTCTCTGCAAATGTCTTATTATACCCCAGTATCCAACATCTGCTCTCAGCAACGATCTTTCTGCATCCACGTCTCCAACGTCTGCTCTCTGCAACAGTCCTTCTACACCCCAGTCTCCAACCTCTGCTCTCTGCTACAGTCCTTCTGCACCCCAGGCTCCAACCTCTGCTCTCTGCAACATTTTTTCTGCCACCCAGTATCCAACCTGTGCTCTCTGAAACTATCCTACTGCACCCCAGTCTCCAAAATCTGCTCTCTGTAGCGATCCTTCTGCACCTAAGTCTCCAACCTCTGTTCTCTGCAATGATTTTTCTGCATCCCAGTATCCCACATCTGCTCTCTGCAATGGTCTTTCTGCACCCCAGTCTCCAAACTCTGCTCTCTGTAACAGTCCTTCTGTATGACAGTCTCCAACCTTTTCTCCCTATAAAGGTCCTTCTGCACCCCAATTTCCAAACTCTGCTCTCTGTAACAATCCTTCTAAGCCTCAGTATAAAACTTCTGCTCTCTGCAACAATCCTTCTAAACCCAAGTCTCCAAACTCTGCTATCTGTAACAGGCCTTCTGCACCCCAGTCTCCAACCTCTGCTCTCTGCAAAAGTATTCTACACCCCAGTCTCCAACCTCTGCTCTCTGCAAAGATCCGTCTGCATCCCAGTCTCCAAAGTCTGCTCTCTGTAAGATCCTTCTGTACCCCATTCTCCAAACTTTGCTCTCTGTAACAGTCATTCTGCACCTCAGTCTACAACCTCATCTCGCTGCAACGGCCCTTGTGCACCCCAGTATCCAAACTCTGTTCTCTGCAGCTGTGCTCCTAAACACCAGGCTACAAACTCTCCTCTCTGTAACAGTCCTTCTGCACCCCAGTCTCCAAACTCTACTTTCCGTATCAGTTATTCTGCACCCCAGTCTAAAACCTCTTCTCTCTGTAACAGTCTTTCTGCACCTCAGTCTCCAACCTCTGCTCTCTGCTACAGTCCTTCTGCACCCAAGACTCCAACCTCTGCTCTCTTCAACATTTCTTCTGCACCCCAGTCCCCAACTTGTACTCTCCTAAACTATCCTACTGCACCCCGGTCTCCAAACTCTGCTCTCTGTAGAGATCCTTCTGCACTTCAGTCTCCAACATCTGCTCTCTGCAATAGTTTTTCTATACCGCAGTCTGGTCTGGGTAACGGTCCTTCTGCATCCCAGTCTCCAACCTCTGCTCTCTGCAACAGTCCTTCTGCACCCAGTCTCCAAGCTCTACTCTCTGTAACAGTCCTTCTGCACATCAGTGTCCATCCTTTGCTCTCTGTAAGGATCCTTCTGCACCTCATGTCCAAACTCTGCTCTCTGTAACAGGCCTTCGGCACCACAGTCTCCAACCTCTGCTTTCTGTAACAGTTCTTCTGAACTTCAATCTACAAACTCTGCTCTCTGTAACACTCCTTCTGCACCCCAGTCTCCATCCTCTGCTCTCTGTAAGAATCCTTTGACACCACTGTCTCCAACCTCTCCTCTCTGTAAAAGTTCTTCTGCACCTCAGTATCCAACCTCTGCAATCTGTAACGGTCCTACTGCACCCCAGTCTCCATCCTCTGCTCTCTGTATCAGTCCTTCTGCACACAAGTCTCTAAACTCTGCTCTGTGCAAAATTTCTTCTGCACCCCATTCTCTAACCTGTGCTCTCTGTGAAAGTCCTTCTGCACCCCAGTCTCCAACATCTGCTCTCTGAAACAATCCTATTGCATCTCTGTCTCCAACGTCTGCTCTCTGTAACTCTCCTTCACACCACAGTCTCCAAACTCTGCTCACTATAACAGTCCTTCTGTACCACAGTCTCCAACGTCTTCTCTCTATAATGGTACTTCTTCACCCCAATTGCCAACCTCTGTTTTCTGAAACAGTCCTTCTGCACCTCAAACTCCAACCTCTGCTCTCTGTAACAGTCCTACTAAGCCACAGTCTGAAACCCCTGCTCTCTGAAACAATCTTTCTAAACCCCAGTCTTCAAAATGTGCTATCTGTAACAATCCTTCTGCACCCCAGTCTCAAACATCTGCACTCTGTAACAGGTCTTTTGCAACTCAGTTTCCAAAGTCTGCTCTCTGTAACAGGCCTTCTGCACCACAGTCTCCAACCTCTTCTCTCTTAAACGATTCTTCTGCAACTCAGTTTCCAACCTCTGCTCTCTGCAACAGTCTTTCTGCACCCAAGTCTAGAACCTCTGCTCTCTGTGAGATCCTTCTCCACCCCGTTCTCTAAACTTTGCTCTCTGTAACAGTCATTCTGCACCTCAGTCTCCAACCTCATCTCTCTGCAACGGCCCTTCTGCACCCCAGTATCCAAACTCTGCTCTCTGCAGCAGTCCTTCTGCACCCCAGGCTACAAAGTCTGCTCTCTATAACAATCCTTCTGCACCCCAGTCTCCAAACTCTACTTTCCGTATCAGTTATTCTGCACCCCAGTCTGAAACCTTTGCTCTCTGTATCAGTCCTTCTGAACCTCAGTCGCCAAACTCTGCTCTCCGCAACAGTCCTTCTGCACCCCAGTCTCAAACTTCTGCTCTGTGCAAAAGTCCTTCTACACACCAGTCTCCAACATCTGCTCTCTGCAATGATCCTTCTACACCCAAGTCTCCAACGTCTGCTCTCTGCAACAGTCCTGCTGCACCCCAGTCTCTAAACTCTGCTCTCTGTAGCGATCCGTCTGCACCTCATTTTCTAACCTCTGCTCTCTGCAATGATCCGTCTGCACCCCAGTCTCCATCCTCTGCTCTCTGTAAGAATCCTTTTGCACCCCAGTCTCCAACTTCTCCTCTTTGTAAAAGTCCTTCTGCACCTCAATCTCCAAGTTCTGCAATTTGTAACAGTTCTTCTGCACCCCAGTCTCAAACTTCGGCACTCAGAAATGATCTTTCTGAACCTCAGTCTCCAACCTCTGCTCTCTTTAATATTCCATATGCACCCCAGTCTCCAACATCTGCTCTCTGCAACGATCCTTCTTCTCCCCAGGATCCAACCTCTGCTCTCTGCAACGGTCCTTCTACATCCCAGTTTCCAAAATATTTTCTCTGTAGCAGTCCCTCTGCACCTCAGTCTCGAAACTCTGCTCTCTGAAACAGTCCTTCTAAACCCCTGTCTCCAACCTGTGCTCTCAGTAACAGTTCTTGTGAACCCCAATCTCCAAACTCTGCTCTTTGTAACACTCCTACTGCACCCCAGTCTCCACCCTCTACTCTCTGTAAATGTTTTTCTGCTCCTCAGTCTCCAACCTCTGCTCTCTTTAAGATCCTTCTGAAACCCATTCTCCAAAAGCTGCTCTCTGTAAGAGTCTTCTGCACCCCAGTCTCGAAACTCTGCTCTCTGTAACAGGCCTTCTGCACCCCAGTCTTCAAACTCAGCTCTGTGTAACAGGCCTTCTGCACCCAGTTCTTCAACTTCTGTTCTTTATAACAATCTTTCTGCACCCAGTCTTAAAATTTTGCTCTCTACAAAGATCCTTCTGCACGCCCGTGTCCAACCTTTGCTCTCTGTTACAGTCCTGCTGCACCTCGGTCTACAATCTCTGCTCTTTGTAAGATCCTTTTGCAACCTTGTCTAAAAACTCTGCTCTCTATAGGAGTTCTTCTGCACCCCAGTCTCCAACCTCTGCTCTCTGTAGCAGGCCTTTTACACCCAAATCTCCCACCTCTACTCTCAGTAACAGTTCTTTTGCACCTCAGTTTTTAACTTCGGCTCTCTGCAAAAGTGCTTTTTCACCTCAGTCTCCAAACTCAGCTCTCTGCATCAATCCTTCTGGACCTCAGTCTCGAAACTCTACTCTCTGTAACACTCCTTCTGCACCCCAGTCTGAAACTTCTCCTGTCTGCAAAGATCCTTCTGCACACCAGTCTCCAACATCTGCTCTCTGCAACAATCCTTCTGCAACCCTGTCTCCAACCTCTGCTCTCTGCAACAGTCGTATTGCAACCCAGTCTGAAAACTCTGTTATCTGCAACAATCCTTCTACACCCTAGTCTTAAAACTGTGCCCTCTGTAATACTCCAGTTGCACCTCAGTCTCGAAATCTGCTCTCTGTAAGATCCTTCTGCAACCCTGACTACAAACTCTGCTCTCTGTAACAGTCGTGCTGCACCCCATTCTTCAAACTCTGCTCTCTGCAACAGTTCTTCTGCACCCCAGGCTACATCTTCTGTTCTCTGTAACAATCCTTTTTCACCTCAGTTACCAAAATCTGATCTCTGCAATGGTCCTTCTGCACCACAGTCTCCAACCTCTGCTCTCTGTAAGAATCTTTTTGCACCCCACTCTCCAGACACTACTCTCTACTACAATTCTTTTGCACACCAGTGTCCAACCTCTGCTCTCTGCAAAAGTCCTTCTGCAACCCAGTCTCCAACATCTGCTCCCTGCAACAATCCTTCTGCACCTAAGTCTGACAACTCTGCTCTCTGCAACGATTCTTGTGCACCCCACTATCCAAACTCTGCTTTCTGTAATAGTCTTTCTGCACATCAGTCGCCAACCTCTGCTCTCTGTAAGATTCTTCTGCACTCCAGTTTTCAAATTCTGCTCTCTGTAATATTCCTTCTGCTCCCCAGTCTCCAACCTCTGCTCTCTGTAAAAGTCCTTCTGCTCCACAGTCTTCAACCTCTGCTCTCTGTAACAGTCGTTCTCTCCCGCAGTCTCCAACCTCTGCTACCTGTAAGGTTTTTTCTGCACCCCAGTCTACAACCTCTGCTCTCTGTAATAATCCTTCTGCACCCCAGTCTCCAACCTCTGCTCTCTGCAATGATCCTTTTGCACCCCAGTCTCCAACATGTGCTCTCTTCAAATGTCCTTCTGCACCTCAGTCTTCAACATCTGCAGTCTGCAACAGTCTACCTGGAGCTCAATGTGAAAACTCTGCTCTCTACAACGATCCTTGTTCACCCCAGTCTCCCAAATCTGCTTTCTGTTACAGTTCTTCTGCACCTCAGTCTCCAAAATTTGCTCTCTGTAACAGTGCTTCTTCACCTAAGCCTCCAACCTCTATGCTCTGTAAGATCCTTTCGCACACCAGTTTCCAAATCTGCTCTCTGTAACATTCCTTCTGCTCCCCAGTCTCCAACCTCTGTTCTCTGTAACAGTACTTCTGCTCCCCAGTCTCCAACCTCTGCTCTCTGTAACAGTCTTTCTGCTCCTTAGTCTCCAACTTCTGCTGTCTCTAACAGTTCTTATGTACCGCAGTTTTCAACCTCTGCTGTCTGCAGCAATCCTTCTGCGCCACAGTTTCCAACCTCTTCTCTCTGTAACATTCCTTCTGCACCTCTGTCTCCAACCTCTGCTCTCTGCAACAGTTCTTTTGCTCTCCAGTCTAGAACTTATGCTCTCTGCAACAGTTCTACTGCAGCCCAGACTCCAAGGTCTGCACTCTGTAACAGTCCTTCTCCACAACAGTCTTCAAACTCTGCTCTCTGTAACAGTCCTCCTGTAGTGCAGTCTCCAAAACCTTTTCTCTGTAACGCTCCTTCTGCTCCCCAGTGTTCAACCTCTGATTTCTGTATAAGTCCTTCTGCACCCCAGTCTCCAACCTCATCTCTCTTTAAAAGTTCTTCTGCACCTCAGTCTCCAAATTCTGCACTCTGCAACAGTCTTTCTGCACCCAAGTCTCAAACCTCTGCTTTCTGCAACAGTCCTTCTACACCCCAGTCTCCAAAATCTGCTATCTGCAACAGTCCTTCTGCACCCCAGTCTCCAACCTCTGCTCTCTGTAACAATCTTTCTGCACCTCAGTCTCCAAACACTGCTCTCTACAATGGTCCTTCTGAACCTCAGTCTCTAAACTCTACTCTCTGTAACAGTCCTTCTGCACCTCAGTCTCCAACATATTCTCTCTGTAAGATTCTTCTGCAACCCAGTCTGTAAACTCTGCCCTCTGGAACAGTCCTTCTGCACACCTTCTCCAACCTCTGTTCTCTGTAACAGTCCTTCTGCACGCCGGTCTCAAACCTCTGCTCACTACAACGATCCTTCTGCACGCCAGTCTCCAACCTCTGCTCTCTGCAACAGTCCTTCTGCACCTCAGTCTGAAAACTCTGTTCTCTGCAACGATCATTCTGAACCCCAGTCTCCAACCTCTTCTCTCTATAACAGTCCTGCTGTACCACGGTCTCCAAAATCTTCTCTCTGTAAGATCTTTCTGCAACCCTGTCTCGAAACTCTACTGTTTGTAACAGTCCTTCTGCACCCCAGTCTCCAACCTCTGCTCTGTGTAACAGGCATTTTGCACTCAATTCTCCAAACTCTGCTATCTGCAACAGTCCTTCTGCACCGGAGTCTCCAAACTCTGCTTTCTGTATAAGTCCATTTGCACCCCAATCTCCACCCTCTGCTCTCTGTAACAGTCCTTCTGCACAAAAGTCTAAAAACTCTGCCTCTGTAACAGTCCTACTGAAAGGCAGTCTCCAACCTCTACTCTCTGCAACAGTGCTTCTGCACACAAATCTCAAACCTGTGCTCTCCGCAACAGTTCTTCTACACCCCATGTCAAGCCTCTGCTCTCTGCAGCAGTCCCTCTGCAAACAAGTCTCCAACCTCCGCTCTCTATAAAGATCCTTCTGGACCTGATTCTCCAAACTCTACTCTTTGTAAAAGTACTTCTGCACCCCTTCTCCAAACTCTGCTCTCCATAACAGGCCTTCTACACCCCAGTCTCCGACTTCTTTTTTTGTATAACAATCCTTCTGCACCCCAGTCTCCAACCTCTGCTATCTACAACGATCTTTCTGCAACCCAGTCTCCAACTTCTGCTCTCTGCAACAGTCCTTCGGCACCCCAGTCTCCAACATGTGCTCTCTACAATAGACCTTCTGCACCTCACTATGAAAACTCTGTTCTCTGCAACGATCCTTCTGCACCCTAGTCTCCAACCTCTGCTCTCTGTAACAGTCCTGCTGCAACTTGGACTACAACCTCTGCTCTCTATAAGATCATTGAGCAACCTTGTCTAAAAACTCTACTCTCTGCAACAGTTCTTCTGCACCCCAGTCTCAAACCTCGGCTCTCGGTAACAGTCCTTTTGCACCTCAGTCTCAAAACTCTGCTCTCAGCAACGATTCTTCTGCACCTCAGTCTCCAAACTCTACTCTCTGTAACAGTCCTTCTGCACCCCAGTCTCAAAACTCTTCTGTCTGCAATGATCCTTCTGCACCCCAGTCTCCAAACTCTGCTCTCTCTAACAGTCCTTCTGCACCTCAGTCTCCAACCTCTGCTCTCTGTAACAGTCCTTCTGCACCTCAGTCTTCAACCTCTGCTCTCTACAAAAGTCCTTCTACACACCATTCTCTAATCTCTGTTCTCTGCAATAGTCCTGCTAAACCACAGTCTCCAACCTCTGCTCTCTGTAACAGGTTTTCTGCACCCCAGTCTTCAAACTCTGCTCTCTGTAAGAGTCTTTCTACACATCAGACTCAAAACAGTCCTTCTGCACCTCATATCCAACCTCTGCTCTCTGTAACAATCCTTCTGCACCACAGTCTCCAAATTCTGCTCTCTGTAAGATCCTTCTGCACTACAGTTTCCAAACTCTGCTCTCTCTAACATTCCTTCTCCACCCCAGTCTTTAACCTCTGCCTTCTGAAAGTGTCCTGTGGCATCCAAGTCTCCAACCTCTGTCCTCTGCAACAGTCTTTGTGGTCCCCAGTCTCCAAACTCTGCTCTCTTTAACGGTCTTTCAGCACCCCAGTCTCCAAAGTCTGATTTCTGTATCAGTCCTTTTGAACCTCAGTCTCAAAACCTCTGCTCTCTGTATCTATCCTTCCGCACTTCACTCTCAAACCTGTGCTCGCTGTAATATTCCTTCTGCACCCCAGTCTCCAAACTCTGCTCTCTGTAATAATTTTTCTATACCGCAGTCTCTAAAGTCTGGTCTCAGTAACGGTTCTTCTGGACCCTAATTTCCAACATCTGCTTTCTGTAACAGTCCTTCTGCACCTCAGTCTCCAAACTCTGATCTCTGTAACAGTGCTTCTACACCTCAGTCTCCAAACTCTGCTCTCTGTAACAGTCCTACTGAACCTCAGTCTGACACCTCTGCTCTCTTCACGATCCTTCTGCACCCCAGTCTCCAAACACTGCTTTCTGTAACACTCCTTCTGCACCTCAGTCTCCAACCTCTGCTGTCTGTAAGATCCTTCAGCAACCCAGTCTCCAAACTCTGCTCTATAACTGTCCTTCTGCACCCCAGTTTCCAACCTTTTCTCTCTGTTACAGGCCTTCTGCACGCCAGTCTCCAAACTCTTCTCTCTGTAGCAGGCCTTCTGCACACCAGTCTACAGTATCTGCTCTCTGCAACGATCCTTCTGCACCCCAGTCTCCAACATCTGCTCTCTGCAATGATCCTACTGCACCTCAGTCTCAAACCTCTAATCTCTGCAACTGTCTTTCTGCACCTCAGTCTCCAAATTCTGCTCTCTGTAAGATCCTTCTGCACCCCTGTATGCAACCTCTGCTCTCTGTAACAGAACATCTGAATCCGAGTCTCAAAACTCTGCTCTCTATAAGAGTCCTTATGCACCCCAGTCTCCAACCTCTGCTCTCTACAACAGTCCTTCTGCACCCGAGTTACCAAAATCTGCTCTCTGCAACAGTCCTTCTGTGCCACAGTCTCCAACATCTGCTTTCTAAAACAGTTCTTCTGCACCTCAGTCTCAAAACCCTGCTTTCTACAATGACCCTTCTGCACCCCAGTCTCCAACCTCTGCTCTCTGTAACAGTTTTTCAGCACCTCAGTCTCCCAACTCTGCTCTCTGTAAGATTCTTCTGCAACCCAGTATTTAAACTCTGCACTCTGTAACAGTCCTTCTGAACAACAGTCTCCAAACTCTGCTCTCTGTAACAGACATTCTGAACCCCAGTATTTAACCTCTTCTCTCTGCAACGATCTTCTCCACCCCAGTCTCCAATATCTGATCTCTGAAGCACTCCTTTTGAACCCCAGTCTCCAAACTCTGCTCTCTGTAAGATCCATCTGAACCCCAGTCTCCAAACTCTACTCTCTGTAACAGTCCTTCTGCACCCAGTCTCTAAATTCTGATCTCTGCAACAGTCCTTCTGTACTTCATTCTCCAAACTCTACTCTCTGTAACATTCTTTCTGCAACCCATACTAGAGTCTCTGCTTTGTGTATCAGTCCTTCTGCAGCCAACTCTCTAACTTCTGCTCTAAGTGTCCTTCTGCACCTTAGTCTCCAAACTCTGCTCTCGGCAACAGTCCTTCTGAACCCTAGTCTCCAACCTCTGCTCTCGGCAACAGTCCTTCTGCACCCCAGTCTCCAACCTCTGCTCTCTGCAAAAGCCCTTCTGCACCCCAGTCTCCAAACTCTGCTCTCTGTAACAATCCTTATGCACCTCCTCTTCAAACTCTGTTCTCTGGAACGGTACTTCTGCACCCCAGGCTCCAACATCTGCTTTCTCCAACAGTTTTTCTACACCCCAGTCTCCAACATCTGGTCTCTGCAACAGTCCTTCTGCACCACAGTCTGAAAACTCTGCTGTCTGAAACGAACCTCGTGTACCCCAGTCTCCTACCTCTGCTGTCTGTTACAATCCTTCTGCACCTCAGTCTCCGTCATCTGCTCTCTGTAATATCCATCTGAACCCCAGTCTGTCTCCAACATCTGCTCTCTGTAACAGTCCTTCTGCACCTCATTCGTCAACCTCTGCTCTCTGCAAAAGCCTTCTGTACCCCAGTCTGCAAACTATGCTCTCTGCAACGATCTTTCTGGATCCCAGTCTCCAACATCTGCTCTCTGCAACAGTCCTTCTGCACCACAGTCTCCAACCTCTGCTCTCTGTAAGATCTCTCTGCACTCCAGTTTCCAAACTCTGCTCTTTCTAACATTCCTTCTCCACCCTAGTCGCCAAACTCTGCTTTCTGCAAGGGTCCTGCGGCATCCCTGTCTCCAAACTCTGTCCTCTGCAAATGTCCTTCTGCTCCACAGTCTCCATTATCTCCTCTCTGTAATGGTCCTTCTGCACCGCAGTCTCAAACCTCTGCTTTCTGTATTAGTCCTTCTGAACCCTAGTCTCCAACCTCTGCTCTCTGTGTCTATCCTTCTTCACCTCAGTCTCCAACCTGTGCTTTCTGTAACAGTCTTTCTTCACCCAAGTCTCCCAACTCTGCTCTCTGTAACAGTCCTTCTATACCGTAGTCTCCAACCTCTGCTCTCTGTAACGGTCCTTCTGCACCCCAATTTCCAACCTCTGCTTTCTGTAACAGTCTTTCTGCACCTCAGTCTCCAAACTCTGCTCTCCGTAACAGTCCTTCTACACCCCAGTCTCCAATCTCTCCTCTCTGTAACAGGCCTCTGCACGCCAGTCTCCAAATCTGCTCTCTTTAGCTGGTCTTCTGCACCAAGTCTCCATCCTCTGCACTCTGCAATGATCCTTCTGCACCCCAGTCTTTAACCTCTGCTCTCTGCAATGATCCTACTGCACCCCAGTCTCCAACCTCTGATCTCTACAACAATCCATCTGCAACTCAGTATCCAAATTCTGCTCTGTGTAAATTCCTTCTGCACCGCTGTCTCCAACCTCTGCTCTCTGTAACAGTCCTTCTTTACCCCAGTCTCCAACCTCTGCTGTCCGCAACAGTTCTTCTGCACCCCAGTTTCCAAACTCTGCTCTCTCCAACAGTCCTTCGGCACCCTAGTTACCAACATCAGCGCTTTTTTACAGTCCTTCTCCACCCCAGTCTCCAACCTCTGCTCCTTGTAACAGTCCTCCTGTACTGCAGAATCCAAAATCTGCTCTCTGTAAGGGTCTTTCTGCACCCCAGACTCTAATCTCTGCTTTCTGTCTCAGTCCTTCTGAAACCCAGTCTCCCACCTCTGCTCTCTATAACAGTCCTTCTGCACCCCAGTCTCCAAAGTCCGCTATCTGCAACAATCCTTCTGCACCTAAGTCTCCAAACTCTGTACTCTTCAACGTTACTTCTGCACTTCAGTCTCCAAAACCTACTCTCTGTAACAGTCTTTCTGCACCTGATTCTTCAACCTCTGCTCTTTGTAGGATCCTTTTTCAACCTAGTCTCCAAACTCTGCTCTCTGTAAAAGTCCTTCTACACACCAGTCTCCAACCTTTGCTCTCTTCACCGAGCCTTCTTCACCCCAGTCTCAAACCTCTGCTCTCTGCAACAGTCCTTCTGCACACCAGTCTCCAACATGTGCTCTCTGTAAATGTCCTTCATCAACACATTCTAAAACTCTGCTCTCTGAAACGATCCTTCTGCACCTCAGTCTCCTACCTCTGCTCTCTTTGAGACCCTTCTGAAACCCAGTCTCCAAACTCTGCTCTCTGTAACAGTCTTTCAGCAGAATAGTTTTCAACCTCTGCTCTCTGTAACAGGAATTTTACAACGCAGTCTCGAAACTCTTCTCTCTGTAATAGGCCTTCAGAAGCCCAGTCTCCAACCTCTTCTCTCTGCAATGATTTATCTCCACCCCAGTTTTCAACCTCTGCTCTTGGCAACAGTCCTGCACCCTAGTCACCAAACTCTGCTCTCTGTAAAATCCTTATGCACTATAGTCTCCAACCTCTTCTCCCTGCAACGATTGTTTTCTATCCCAGTCTCCAACATCTGCTCTCTGAAACAGTCCTTTTGCACCCCAGTCTCTAAACTCTGCTCTCTGTAAGATCCATCTGAACCCCAGTCTCCAACCTCTGCTCTCTGTAACAGTCCTTCTCCACACAAGTCTTCAAACTCTGCTCTCTATAACTGTCCTTCTGCACCTCACTCTCGAAACTCTGCTCTCTGTATCAGTGCATCTGCACCTCAGTCTCTAAAATCTGCTCTCTGCAAGGATCCTTCTGGACTCCAGTCTCCAACTTCTGCTCTGTGCAACAGTCCTTCTGTACAACAGTTTCCAACCTCTGCTCTCTGTAAGATCCTTCTGCACTCCAGTTTCTAAACTCTGCTCTCTGTAACATTCCTTCTCCACCCCAGTCTCCAACTCCTGTCCTCTGCAACAGTCCTTCTGCGATCTTCTCTGTGTAACAGGCCATTTGTACCGCAGTCTACAACCTCTGCTCTCTGTAACCGTCCTTCTACACCCCAATTTCCAACCTCTGCTTTCTGTAACAGTCTTTCTGCACCTCAGTCTCCAAACTCTGCTCTCTGTAACACTTTTTCTACACCTCAGTCTCCAACCTCTGCTCTCTGTAACAGTCCTTCTGCACCCCAGTCTCCAACCTCTGCTATTGGTCACAGTTCTATACCGCAGTCTTCAACCTCTGCTCTCTTTAATGATCCTATTGCATCCTAATTTCCAAACTCTGTCTCCTGTAACATTCCTTCTGCACCTGAATCTCCAATCTCTGTTCTCTGTAACAGTCCTTCTGCACCCGAGTCTCCAAGAACTGCTCTCTGTAACAGGCCTTCTTCACCCCAGTCTCCAAACTCTGCTGTATGTAAAAGGCCTTTTGCACCCAGTCTCCAAACTCTTCTCTCTTCAATGATCCTTCTCCACCCCAGTCTCCAAACTCTGCTCTCAGCAACAGTCCTTTTGCACCCAAGTCTCCAACCTATGGTCCCTGTAAGATCCTTCTGCACACCTGTCTCCAACCTCTGCTCTCTGTAACACTCCTCTGCACACCAGTCTTCAACTTCTGCTCTCTGTAAGGGTCCTTCTGCACCTCAGTCTCAAACTTTTGCTTTCTGCAACACTCCTTCTGCACCCTAGTCTCCTAACTTTGCTCTCTGTAACAGTTTTTCTGCACCTCAGTCTTTAACCTGTGCTCTCTGTAAAAGTCCTTCTGCACCCCAGTCTACAACCTGTGTTCTCAGTAAAAGTCCTTCTGTACCACAGTCTCCAACCTCTGCTCTTTCTAACAATCCTTCTGAACCCCAGTCTCCAAATTTTGCTCTCTACCACGATTCTTCTGCACCCCAGTCTCCAAAGTCTGCTCTCTGTTACACTCCTTCTGCACCCCAGTCTTCAAACTCTGCTTTCTGTAACCGTCTTCTGCATCTCAGTCTCCATCCTCTGCTCTATGCAACAGTTCTTCTTCACCCAAGTCTCCAATGTATTCTCTCTGAAAATGTCCTTCTAAACCCTAGTCTCCAACCTCTGCTCTCTGTAACAGTCCTTCTACACCCCAGTCTCCATACTCTGCTTGCCCCAAGGATACTTCTGCACCCCAGTCTCCATCCTCTGCTCTCTGCAGCTTTCCTTTTGCACCCCAGACTCCAGCATTTGCTCTCTGCAACAGTCCTTCTCCACCCCAGTTTTCAAACTCTGCTCTCTGTAACAGTTTTTCTGGACCCCAATCTCCAAACTCTTCTCTCTGCAAAAGTCCTTCTACACCCCATTCTCCACCCTCTGCTCTGAGCAAAAGTTTTTCTACACCCTAGTTCCAAACTCTTCTCTTTGTAACTATCCTTCTTCACCTCAGTCTCCAACCTCTGCTCTTTGCATGGGTCCTTCTCACCTCAGTCTCCAACCTCTACGCTCTGTAACAGTACTTCTGCACCTCAGTCTTCAAACTCTGCTCTTTGTAAGATCTTTCTGAACCCCAGTCTCCAACATCTGCTCACTGCAAGAGTCCTTGTGCAATCCAGTCTCCAACATCTGCTCTCTGCAACTGTTCTTCTGTACCTCAGTCTGAAAAATCTGCTCTCTGCAACAATTCCTCTGTACCCAAGTCTCCAAACTCTGCTCTCTGTAACAGTCTTTCTGTACCTCTGACTCCTACCACTGCTCTCTGTAAGACAATTCTAAAACCCAGTCTGCAAACTCTGCTCTCTGTAACAGTCCTTCTGTACCTCAATCTCCAATCTCTGCTCTATGCAACAGTCCTTCTGCACACAAGTCTCTAACCTCTGATCTCTTAAACAGTACTTCTACACCCCAGTCTCCAACCTCTACTCTATGCAACAGTCCTTCTACATCCCAGTCTAAAACCTCTGCTCTCTGCCACAGTCCTTCTGGACCTCAATCTCCAAACTCTACTCTCTGCAACAGTCCTTCTACAACACAGTCTAAAACCTATGCTCTCTGCAACAGTCTTTCTGCACCCCAGTCTACAACATTTGCTCTTTGTATCAATCCTCTGCACCTCAGTCTCCAAACTCTGCTCTCTGCAACTATCCTTCTGCACCCCAGACTAAAACCTCTGCTAGCTGCAACAGTCCTTGTGAACCCGAGATTTCAACATCTGCTTGCTTCAACAGTTCTTCTGTACCTCAGTCTGAAAACTCTGCTTTCTGCAATAATCCATCTGCACCCCAGTCTCATAACTCTGTTCTCTATAACAGTCCTTCTGTAACTCAGTCTCCAATCACTGCTCTCTGCTACAGTCATTCTACACCCACGTCTCTATACTCTGATCGCCACAACGGTCCTTCTGCACCCCAGTCTCCAAACTCTGTTCTCTACATCGGTTCTTCTGCAACCCAGACTCCAACCTCTGCTGTCTGTAACAGTCCTTCTGTACCACAGTCTCCAACCTCTGTTGTCTGTAAGGGTCCTTATGCACCCAAGTATCCAACCTGTGCTATCTGTATCAGTCGTTTGAACCACAGTCTCCAAACTCTGCCCTCTGTAACCATCTTTCTGCAACTCAGTCTGCAACCTCTGCTCTCTGAAACAGTCCTTCTGCACCCCAGTCTCCATTCTCTGTTCTCTGCAACAGTCCTTTTGCACCCCAGTCTCTAACATCTGCTCTTTGCAACAGTTATTCTGCACCCCAGTCTCCAGACTTTGCTCTCTGTAACAGTTCTTCTGTACTGCATTCTCCAACCTCTGCTCTCTGTAAGGGTACTTCTGCACTCCAATTTCCAACCTCTTCTTTCTGTGTCAGTCCTTCCGCAACCCAGTCTCCGACCTCTGCTCTGCATAACTGTCCTTCTGCACCTTAGTCTCCAACCTCTGCTCTCTGCATCAGTCCTTCTGCACCCCTTTCTCCAACCTCTGCTCTCTGTAACAATCCTTCTGCAACTCAGTCTCCAACCTCTGCTCTCTGCAACGGTCCTTCTGCACCTCAGTCTCCATCTTCTACTCTCTGTAACAGTGCTTCTGCACCTCAGTCTCCATTCTCTGCTCTCTGTAAGATCCTTCTGCAACCCAGTCTTCCAACTCTGCTCTCTGTAACAGTCCTTCATCACCCCAGTCTCCAAATTGTGCTCTCTGTAACAGGCCTTCTGCACTCCAGTCTCAAATCTCTGCTTTCTGTATCAGTCCATCTTCACCCCAGTCTCTCATCTCTGCTCACTGCAACCATCCTTCTGCACCCCATTCTCCAATCTCTGCTCGCTGCAACAGTCCTTGTGCAACCCAGTCTACAACATCTGCTCTCTGCAACATTTCTTCTGTACCTCAGTCTAAAAACTCTGCTTTCTGCAATAATCCTTCTGCACCCCAGTCTCCAACCTGTACTCTCTGTAACAGTCTTTCTGCACCTCAGTCTCCAACCTCTGCTTTCAGCAGCACTACTTCTGCATCCCAGTCTCCAACAGCTGCTCTCTGCAATATTTCTTCTGCTTCCCAGTATCAAACCTGTGCTCTCTGTAAAAGTCCGTCTGCACCCCAGTCTCCAACCTCTGCTTTATGTAACGATCATTCTGTACCTCAGACTCTAACCTCCACTCTCTGCAACAGTCCTTCTGCACCTCAGTCTCCAAACTCTGCTTTCTGCAACAGTCCTTCTGCACTCAAGTCTCCAACCTCTGCTCTCCGCAACATTCCTTCTGCACCTCAGTCTACAAACTGTGCTCTCTGCAACGATCCTTCTGCACCCCAGTCTCAAACCTCTGCTCGCTGCAACAGTCCTTGTGAACCCCAGTCTCCAATATCTGCTTCATGCAACAGTTCTTCTCTACCTCAGTCTGAAAACTCTGCTCTCTTCAAAAGTCCATATACACCCTAGTCTCCATACTCTGCTCGACCCAACGATCCTTCTGCACCCCAGTCTCCAACCTTTGTTCTCTACATAAGTTCTTCTGCACCCCAGTCTCCAACCTCGACTCTCTGTAACAGTCTTTCTGTACCGCTGTCTCCAACCTCTGTTCTCTGAAAGGGTCCTTATGCACCCCAGTATCCATCCTCTGCTTTCTGTATCAGTCATTTTGCACCACCGTCTCCAAACTCTTCCCTCTCTAACAGTCCTTCTGAAACTCAGTCGGCAACCTCTGCTCTCTGCAACAGACCTTCTGCACCACAAAATCCATCCTCTACTCTCTGCAACAGTCCTTTTGCACCCCAGTCTCCAACATCTGTTCTCTGCAACAGTAATTCTCCACCCCAGTCTCCAACCTCTGCTCTTTGTAACAGTCCATCTGTACTACATTCTCCAAACTCTGCTCTCGGTAAGGGTACTTCTGCACCCGAGTCTCCAACCTCTGCTTTCTGTATCAGTCTTTCTGCAACCCAGTCTCCAAACTGTGGTCTGAGTAACTGTACTTCTGCACCTTAATCTCCAACCTCTGCTCTCTGCAACGATCCTTCTACACCCCAGTCTCATACCTGTGCTCGCTGTAACAGTCCTTGTGTAACCCAGTCTACAACATCTGCTCTCTGCAACAGTTCTTCTGTACCTCAGTCTGAAATCTCTGCTCTCTGCAATAATCCTTCTGCACCCAGTCTCCTAACTCTGCTCTTAGTAACAGTCCCTCTGTACCTCAGTCTCCAAACTCTGCTCTCTGTAAGACCCTTCTGAAAACCAGTCTTCAAACTCTACTCTCTCTAACAGTCCTTCTGAACCCAGTCTCTAAACTCTGCTCTCTAACAGGCCTCCTGTACCCCTGTCTCCAAACTCTGCCCTCTGTAAGAGGCCTTCAGAACCAGAGTATCCAACCTCTACTCTCTGCAACGATCATTGTGCACCCCAATCTCCAACCTCTGCTCTCTACAACAGTACTTTTGCATCCCCAGTCTCCAACATCTGCTCTCTGTAAGATCTTTCTGCAAACCAGTCTCCAACCTCTGCTCACTGTAACTGTCCTTCTGTACCGGATTCTCCAACAATTGCTCTCTGAAACAGTCCTTCTTCACCCCAGTCTACAACATCTTCTTTCTCTATCAGTACTTCTGTACCCCAGTCTCCAAACTCTGCTCAATGTAATAGTCTTTCTGCACCTCAGTCTCCAACCTCTGCTTTCTGCAACAGTCCTTCTGCACCCAAGTCTCCAAATACTGCTCTCTGCAACATTCCTTCTGCACCCCAGTCTCCAAACTGTGCTCTCTGCAACGATCATTCTGCACCTCATTCTCCAAACTCTTCTCTCTGCAAAGATCCTTCTGCACACCAGTCTCCAACCTCTGCTCTCTGCAACAGTCCTTGTGAATCCCAGTCTCCAACATCTTCTCTCTGCAAAGTTCTTCTGTACCTCAGTCTGAAAACTCTGCTCTCTGCAATAATCCATCTGCACCCCAGTCTTCAAACTCTGCTCTCTGTAACAGTCCTTCTGTACCTCAGTCTCCAATCTTTGCTTTATGAAACTGTCCTTCTGCACACAAATCTCCAACATCTGCTCTCTGGAACAATCCTTCTACACAACAGACTCCAACCTCTACTCTCTGCAACAGTCCTTCTACACCCCAGTCTCTATACTCTGCTCGCCCCAACGATTCTTCTGCACCCCAGTCTCCAACGTCTGCTCTCTGCAACAGTCCTTTTTCACCCCAGTCTCCAAACTCTGCTCTTTGCAACAGTCCTTCTACACCCCAGTCTCCATAATCTGCTCGCCCCAATGATCCTTCGACACCCCAGTCTCCAAACTCTGCTCTCTGTAACAGTCCTTCTGTACCTCAGTCTCCAATCTTTGCTCTATAAAACAGTCCTTATGCACACAAGTCTCCAACATCTGCTCTCTGAAACAGTCATTCTACACCCCAGACTCCAACCTCTGCTCTCTGCAACAGTCCTTCTAAACCCCAGTCTCTATACTCTGCTCGCCCCAACGATCCTTCTGCTCCCCAGTCTCCAAAGTCTGCTCTCTGCAACAGTCCTTCTACACCCCAGTATACAACCTCTGCTCTCTGCAACAGTCCTTCTACACCCCAGTCTCCATAATCTGCTCGCCCCAACGATCCTTCGACACCCCAGTCTCCAACCTCTGCTCTCTGTAACAGTCCTTCTGTACCTCAGTCTCCAACCTCATCTCTCAGTAAGACTCTATTGAAACCCCGTCTGCAACCTCTGCTCTCTGTAACAGTCCTTCTGTACCCCACTCTACAAACTCTGCTGTCTGTAACAGGCCTTGTGCACCCCAGTCTCTAAACTCTACTCTCTGCAAGGATCCGTCAGGACCCCAGTCTCCAACATCTGCTCTCGACAACAGTCCTTATGCACCCTAGTCTCGAAACCCTGCATTTCTGCAAGATCCTTCTGCACATCAGTCTCCAACCGCTGCTCGCTGTAATAGTACTTCTGCAATCCAGACTCCAAACTCTGCTCTCTGTAACAATAATTCTGCACCTCAGTCTCCAACATCTGCTCTCTGCAACAGTCTTCTGCAACCCAGTCACCAACCCCTGCTCTCTGTAACAGTCCATCTGTACCGGATTCTCCAACCTCTGCTTTCTGTAACGGGCCTTCTACACCCCAGTCTCAAACATCTGCTTTCTCCATTAGTCCTTCTGCACCTTAGTCTTCAAACTCTGCTCTCTGTTATGATCCTTTTGCACCCCAGTCTCGAACCTCTGCTCTCCACAACGATCCTTCTGCACGTCAGTCTCCAAGCTCTGCTCTCTGCAAATATCCTTTGGCACCTCAGTCTCAAACATTTGCTCGCTGCAACAGTACTTGTGAACCCCAGTCTCCAACATCTGCTCTCTGCAACAGTTCTTCTGTACCAAGTCTGAAAACTCTTCTCTCTGCAATAATCCATCTGCAACCCAGTCTTCAACCTCTACTCTCTGTAACAGTCCTTCTGTACATAAGTCTCCAATCTATGCTCTATTCAACAGTCCTTCTGCACCCAAGTCTCCAAAATCTGCTCTCTGAAACAGTCCTTCAACACCCCAGTCTCCAACCTCTGCTCTATGCAACAGTCCTTCTACACCCCAGTCTCCATACTCTGCTCGCCCAAACGATTCTTCTGCACCCCTGTCTCCAACGTCTGCTCTCTGCAACAGACCTTCTACACCCCAGTCTCCATCCTCTGCTCTCTGCAACAGTCCTGCTATACCCCAGTCTGCATACTCTGCTCGACCCAACGATCTTTCTGCACCCCAGTTTCCAAACTCTGTTATCTACAACAGTTTTTCTGCACCCCAGTCTCCAACCTCTTCTCTCTGTACCAGTCCTTCTGTACCGCAGTCTCCAACCTCTGTTCTCCGTAAGGGTCCTTATTCACCCCAGTATCCAACCTCTGCTTTCTGTATCAGTCATTTTGGACAAAAGTCTCCAAACTCTGCCGTCTTTAAGAGTCCTTCTGCAACTCAGTCTGCAACCTCTGCTCTCTGCAACAGTCCTTGTGCACCCCAGTCTCCATCCTCTGCTCTCTGCAACATTCCTTCTGCACCCCAGTCTCCAACATCTGCTATCTGCAACAGTCATTCTCCACCCAGTCTCCGAACTCTGCTCTCTGTAAGAGTCCTTCTGTACTGCATTCTCGAAACTCTGATTTCTGTAAGGATACTTCTGCACCCGAATCTCCAAATTCTGCTTTCTTGTCAGTCCTTCTGCACCCCAGTCTCCAAACTCTGCTCTGTGTAACTGTCCTTCTGCACCTTAGTCTCCAAATTCTGCTCTCTGCGAAAGTCCTTCTGGACCCCAGTCTCCATCATCTACTCTCTGCAACAGTCCTTCTACACCCCAGTCTCCAACCTCTTCTCTTTATAAGAGTCCATCATTATTGGAGACTTCAACATCTGCTCTCTGTAATGGTCCTCCTGTACCCCAGTCTTCAACCTCTGATTTTTGAATCATTTCTTCTGCACCCCAGTCTCAATCCTCTGCTCTCTATAAAAGTCCTTCTGCACCTCAGTCTCCAACTTCTGCTCTCTGCAACAGTTCCTTCTGCACCCAAATCTCCAACTTCTGCTCTATGCACAAGTCCTTCTGCACCCCAGTATCCAACCTCTGCTCTCTGTAACAATTCTTCTGCACCACAGTCTTCAAATTCTTATCTCTGCAGAAGTCCTTCTTCACCCCAGTCTCCAACCTCTGCTCACTGTAATATGCTTCTGTACCCCAGTCTCCAAACTCTACTCTCTGTAACAGTTCTTCTGCACTGCAGTCTCCAAACTCTGCTCTCTGTTACAATCCTTCTGCACCTCAGTCTCCAACCTCTGCTCTCTGCAATGGTCCTTCTGCAACCCTGTCTTAAACCTCTGTTCTTGCAACAGTCTTTCTGCTCCCCAGTCTCCAATCTCTGCTCTCTGTAAAAGTCCTTTTATACCCCAGTCTCCAATCTCTGCTCTCTGTAAAGGTCCTTCTGCACCCGAGTCTCCAAACTCTGATCTCTGTAACAATAATTCTGCACCTAAGTCTCCAACCTCTGCTCTCTGCAAAGGTGCTTCTGCACCCTAGTCTCCAACCTCTGTTCTCTTCAACAGTCGTTCTGCACCCTAGTCTCCAACCTCTGCTCTCTATAGCAGTCCTTCTGTACCGGAGTCTCCAAACTCTGCTCTCTAATCTGTCCTTCTGCACCACAGTCTACAACATCTGCTTTCTCTATAAGTCCTCCTGCACCCCACTCTCCAACCTCTGCTCTCTTTAAGTATCTTTCTGCACCTCAGTCTCCAACCTGTGCTTTCTGCAAGACTCCTCCTGAACCCCCGTCTCCAACTTCTGCTCTCTGCAACATTCCTTCTGCACCCGAGTCTCCTACCTGTGCTCTCTGTAAAAGTCCTTTTGCACTCCAGTCTCAAACCTCTGCTCTCTGTAACGATGCTTCTGCACCCCAGTCTCTAACCTCTGCTCTATGCAATGATCTTTCTGCACCTCAGTCTCCAACTTCTGCTCTCTACAATGATGCTTTTGCACCCCAGTCTCAAACATCTGCACTCTGTAAGAGTCCTTCTACACCTCAGTCTCCAACCTCTGCTCTCTGCAACAGTTTTTTGCACCCCAATCTCCAACATCTGCTCTCTTAAACAGTCCTTCTATACCCCAGTCTCCAACCTCTGCTCTCTTAAACACTCCTTCTCCACCCCACTCTCCAACCTCTGCTCTCTGTAACAGTCCTTCTGAACCTCAGTCTCTCAACTCTGCTCTCTGAAAGAATCTTCTGCAACCCAGTCTTCAAACTTTACTCTCTGTAACAGTTTTAATGCTCCCCAGTACCAACCTCTGCTCTCTTTAAGAGGCCTTCTGCACCACAGTCATCAACCTCTGCAATAATCCTTCTGCACCCGAGTCTCCAACCTCTGCTCTGTGTAACAGTCCTTCTGCACCTCAGTCTTCAACTTCTGCTCTGTATCAGTCCTGCACCCCTGTTTCCCACATCTGCTCTTTGTAACAGTCCTTCTTCACCTCATTCTTCAACCTCTGCTCTGTGTAACAGTCCTTCTGCACCCCAGTGTGCAACCTCTGCTATCTGCAAAGATCCTTCTGAATCCCAGTCTCCAACATCTGCTCACTGAACAGTCCTTCTGCACCCAAGTCTCCAACATCTGATCTCTGCAACAGTCCTTCTGCACTTCAGTTTCTAAACTCTGCTCCACTTAAGATCCTTCTGCAACCCAGTCTCCAACCTCTGCTTTCTGCAACATTCCTTCTGCACCCCAGTCTCCAACCTGTGCTCTCTGTAAATGTCCTTCTGCACCGCAGTCTCCCAACTCTTCTTTCAGTAACGATCCTTCCGGAGCCCAGTCTCCACGTATGCTCTCTGTAACTGTTTTTCTGCACCTCAGAATCCATCTTCTGCTCTCTGCAACCGTCCTTCTGCACCACTGTCTCCAACCTCTGCTCTCTGCAACGATCCTTATGCACCCCAGTCTCCAACATCTGCTCTCTGCAACAGTCCTTCTCCAACCCAGTCTACAACCTCTGCTTTCTTCAACGGTCCTGCTGCAACCCAGTCTCCAACATCTGTTCTCTGCATCAGTCCTTCTACTCCCCAGTCTCCAACCTCTACTCTGTGTAACAGTCCTTCTGTACCGCAGTGTCCAACCTCTGTTCTCTGTAACGGTCCTTCTCCACCCCATTCTCAAACCTTTGCTTTCTGTATAAGTCCTTCTGAACAACGGTTTCCAACCTCTGTTTCTGTAACAGTCCTTCTGCAGCTCTGTCTCCAACATCTGAACTCTGCAACCTTACTTCTGCACCCCATTCTCTAACATCTGCTCTCTGTAACAGTTCTTCTGTACCCCATTCTCTAACCTCTGCTCTGTGCAACAGTCCTTGTGTACCACAGTCTCCAAACTCTGCTCTCTCTAATGGTCCTTCTGCACCCCAGTCTAAACATCTGCTTTCTGTATCAGTGATTCTGCACCACAGTCTCCAAACATTGCTCTCTGTAACATTCTTTGTGCACCTCAGTCTCCAACATCTGCTCTCTGGGACAGTTTTTCTGAACCCAAGTCTCCAACATCTGCACTCTGAAACAGTTCTTCTATAAACCATTCTTCCACCTCTGCTCTCTGTAACAGTCTTCCTTTATTGCAAGTCTCCGAACTCTGCTCTCTGCAACGGTTCTTCTGCACCCTAGTCTCCAACCTCTGCTTTCTGTATAAGTCCTTCTGAACACCAGTCTCCAACCTCTGCTCTCTGTAACAGTCCTTCTGCAACTCAGTCTCAAAATTCTGCTCTCTGCAACAGTCCTTCTGCACCCAAGTCTCCAACACCTGCTCCCAGCAACAATACTTCTTAACCCCATTCTCCAAACTCTGCTATGTGCAACAGTCCTTCTGCACCCCAGACTCCAACCTTTGCTCTCTGTATCAATGCTTCTTAACCTTTGTCTCCAACTCTGCTCTCTGCAATGGTCCTTTTGCACCTATGACTCCAACCTCTGCTCTATGTAGGATTCTTCTGCAACCCAGTCTCCAAACTCTGCCCTCTGTATCAGTCGTTCTGCATCGCTTCACCAAACTCTGATCTCTGTAACAGGCCTTCTGCACCGCAGTCTTTAACCTCTGTTCTCTGTAACAGTCCTTTTTTCCCCAGTATTAAACCTCTGCTCTCTACAAAGAATCTTCTGCACCCCAGTCTGCAACATCTGTAATCTCCAACAGTCCTTCTGCACCTCAGTCTGAAAACTCGGTTCTCTGCAACGATCCTTCTACACCCAAGTCTCCAAACTCTGCTCTCTGTAACAGTAATTCTGCACCCCAGTCTCCAACCTCTGCTCTCTGTCACAGTCTTTCTAAACCCCAGTTTCCAATCTCTGCTCTCTGCAACAGTCCTTCTGCACCCCAGTATCCAACGTCTGTTCTCTATAACAATCCTTCTGCACCTCAGTTCCCAAACACTGACCTCTGCAATGGTCCTACTGTACCCCAGTCTATAGCCTCTGCTCTCTGCAATGATCCTTATGCACCCCAGTCTCAAACCTCTGCTCTCTGCAAAAGTCCTTCTGTACATCACTCTGAAAACTCTGCTCTCTGCAAAGATCCTTGTGCACAACAGTCTCTAAACTCTGCAACTCAGTCTCCAACATCTGCTCTCTGTAACAGTCCTTCAGCACCCCAGTCTCCATCCTCTCCAATCTGTAAGATCCTTCTACACCCCAGTTTCCTAACTCTGCTCTCTGTAAAATTCCTTTTTCACCCTAGTGTCCAACCTCTGCTCTCTGCAACAGTTCTTGTGCACGACAGTCTCCAACTTCTTTTCTCGGCAATAGTCTTTCTTCACCCCAGTCTCCAAACTCTGCTCTGGATATCATTTTTCTGCACCTCAATCTCCAACCTCTGCTTTATGTAAGATCTTTCTGCAACCCAGTCTCCAAACTCTGCTCACTGTAACAGTCCTTGTGCACCCCAGTCTCAAACCTCTGCTCTTTGCAACAGTTCGTCTGCACCGCAGTCTCCAACCTATTCTCTCTGAAAGATCATTCTGCATCCTAGTCTCCTATCTCTGATCTTCGTAACAGTCTTTCTTCACCCCAGTCTGACACCTCTGCTCACTATAACAATCCTTCTGCACCTCAGTCTCCAACATCTGCTCTTTGCAACGGTCCTTCTGCACCCCATTCTCAAACCTCTGTTGTCTGCAAGAGTCCTTCAGCATGTCAGTCTCCAACCTCTGCTCCCTGCAAAAATTCTTACGCACCCCAGTCTCCAAACATTGCTCTCAGTAACATTTCTTCTGCACCTCAGTCTCCAATCTCTGCTCTCTGTAACAGTCCTTCTGCATGCCAGTCTCCAACCTCTGCTCTGATCAACAGTTCCTCTGCACCCCACTCTCCAACTTCTGCTTTCTGTAAGATCCTTCTGCACACCAATCTCCAAACTCTGATCTCTGTATCAGTCCTTTTTCACCCCAGTCTCCAACCTCTGCTTCCTGCAACAATCCTTCTGCACCCCAGTCTCCAACTTCAGCTCTCTGCAACAGTTCTTCTGCACCCCAGTCTTTGATATCAACTCTCTGAAACAGTCCATCTGCATCCCATTCACATACCTCTGCACTCTGCAACAGTCCTTCTGTAATGCAGTCTCCAACCTCTGCTCTCTGTAAGGTTCATTCTAGACCCAAGTCTCCAACCTCTGCTTTCTGTATAGGTCCTTCTGCACCCAAGTCTACAAACTCAGCTCTCTGTAACTATCCTTCTGCATCTCAGTCTTTAACATCTGCTCTCTATAACAGTCCTTCTGCACCCCAATCTCCAAACTCCGCTCTCTGCAACAGTCCTTCTACACTCAAGTCTTCAACCTCTGCTCTGTGTAACAGTCTTTCTGCAAAGCAGTTTCCAATCTCTTCTCTCTGCAAGGATCCTTCTGCATCCCGGTCTCCAACATCTGCTCTCTGCAACCGTCCTTCTGCACCCAAGTCTCCAACTTCTGCTCTCTGCAACGATTCTTCTGCACACCAGTCTCCTACATCTGCTCTCTTCAATAATCCTACTGCACCCCAGTCGTCAACCTCTGCTCTCTGTAACAAATTTTCTGCACGGCAGTCTCCAAACTCTGCTCTACATAATATTCTTCTGCAACCCAGTCTCCAAACTCTGCTCTCTGTAACAGCCCTTCTGTACCAAGGCTCCAAGCTCTGCTCTCTGTAACAGCCTTCTGCACCCCTGTCTCCAAACTCTGCTCTCTGTATCAGTCCTTCTGCACCCCAGTCTCCAACTCTGCTCTCTTTAACAGTCTTTCTGCATCTCAGTCTCCTAACTCTACTCTCTGCAACAGTTCTTTGACACACCAGTCTCCAACGTCTGCAATCTGAAACAGTTCTTCTCCACTCCAGTCTCCAACCTCTGCTATCTGTAACAGTCCTCCTGTATTGCAGTATCCAAACTCTGCTGTTTGTAATGGTCCTTCTGAACCTCAGTCCCCAACCTCTTCTTTATGTATCAGTCCATCTGCACCCCAGTCTCCAAACTATGCTATCTGCAACAGTCCTTCTGAACCTCAGTCTCAAAATTCTACTCTCTGCAAAAGTCCTTCTGCACCCATGTCTCAAACACCTGCTCTCTGTAATAGGCCTTCTGCACCCCAGTCTCCAACCTCTTCTCTCTGCAATGATTCTTCCCCACCCAAGTCTCCAAATCTGCTCTCGGCAACAGTCCTTTGCAACCCAGTCTCCAAACTGTGCTCTCTGTAAGATCTATCTGAAACCCAGTCTCCAACCTCAGCTCTCTGTAACAGTCCTTCTGCACCCCAGTCTCTAAAATCTGCTCTCTGCCACATTCCTTCTCAACCCCAGTCTCCAACATCTGCTCTCTGCAAAAGTCTTTCTGCACCCCAGTCTCCAAACTCTTCTCTCAGCAACGAACCTTCTGGACCCCAGTCTCCAAAGTCTGCTCTCTGCAACAGTCTTTGTGCACCACAGTCTCCAAACTATATTCTCTGTAAGATACTTCTGCACTCCAGTTTCCAAACTCTGCTCTCTGTAACATTTCTTCTCCACCCCGTTCTCCAACCTCTGTCCTCTACTAAAGTTCTTCTGCTCCCCTGTCTCCGAGATCTGCTCTCTGTAACAGACCTTATGTACCGCAGTTTCCAACCTCTGCTCTCTGTAATGGTCCTTCTACAACCCAGTCTCCAACCTCTGCTTATTTGAATCAGTTTTTCTGAACCCAGTCTGCAACCTCTGCTCTTTGTATCTATCCTTCGGCACCTCAGTCTCCAACCTGTGCTTTCTGTAACAGTCCATCTTCACCCCAGTCTCCAACCTCTGCTCTCTGTAACAGTCCTTGTATACCGCAGTCTCCAACCTGTGCTCTTATTAAGGATCATTCTGCAACCCAATTTCCAACCTCTACTTTCTGTAACAGTCCTCCTGCACGTCAGTCTCCAACATCTGCTCTCTGTAAGTTCCTTCAGCAATCCAGTCTCCAAACTCTGCTCTCTGTAACAGTCCTTCTGCACCCCAGTCTCCAACCTCTCCTCTCTGTAAAAGGTCTTCTGCACTCCAGTCTCAAAACTCTGCTCTCTATAGCAGGCCTTCTGCAACCCAGTTTCCATCCTATGCTCTCTGCAACGATCCTTCTGCACCCCAGTCTCGAAACTTTGCTCTCGGCAATGATCCTACTGCACCTCAGTCTCCAACCTCTGATCTCTGCAAAAGTCCTTTAGCACTTCAGTCTCCAAATTCTGCTCTCTGTAAGATTGTTCTGCACCGCTCTCTCCAACCTCTGCTCTGTGTAACAGTCCTTCTGCACCCCAGTCTCCAACCTCTGCTCTCCGAAAGAGTCATTCTGCACCCCAGTCTCCAAACTCTGCTCTCTGCAACAGTCCTTCTGCACCCTAGTTACCAACATCTGCTCTCTGCTATAGTACTTCTGCACCCCAGTCTCCAACCTCTCCTCTCTGTAAAAGGTCTTCTGCACTCCAGTCTCAAAACTCTGCTCTCTATAGCAGGCCTTCTGCAACCCAGTTTCCATCCTATGCTCTCTGCAACGATCCTTCTGCACCCCAGTCTCGAAACTTTGCTCTCGGCAATGATCCTACTGCACCTCAGTCTCCAACCTCTGATCTCTGCAAAAGTCCTTTAGCACTTCAGTCTCCAAATTCTGCTCTCTGTAAGATTGTTCTGCACCGCTCTCTCCAACCTCTGCTCTGTGTAACAGTCCTTCTGCACCCCAGTCTCCAACCTCTGCTCTCCGAAAGAGTCATTCTGCACCCGTCTCCAAACTCTGCTCTCTGCAACAGTCCTTCTGCACCCTAGTTACCAACATCTGCTCTCTGCTATAGTACTTCTGCACCCCAGTCTTCAAACTCTGCTCTCTGTAAAAGTCCTCCTGTACTGCAGTATCCAAACTCTGCTCTCTGTAACGGTCTTTCTGCACCCCAGACTCCAATCTCTGTTTTCTGTATTAGTCCTTCTGTACCCCATTCTCCAAACCCTGCTCTCTGTAAGAAAACTTCTGCATCTCAGTCTCCAACCTCTGATTTCAGCAGAGTTCTTCTGCAACTCAGTCTCCAAATTCTGCTCTCTGTAAGATCCTTCTGCACTCCTGTATTTAACCTCTGCTCTCCTAAACTGTCCTTCTGCACCCGAGTCTCCAAACTCTGCTTTCTGTAACAGGAGTGCCACACCTCCGTCTCCAACCTCTGCTCCCTGCAACAGTCCTTCTGCACCCCAGTCTCCAACCTCTGCTTTCTACAACAGATCTTCTGGACCCTAGTTACCAACATCTGCTCTCTGCAACAGTCCTTCTGCACTCCAGTCTCCAACATCTGCTCTCTGCCACAGTCTTTCTGCACCTCAGTCTGAAAACTCTGTTCTCTGCAACGACCCTTCTGCACCCCAGTCTCCTAACTCTACTCTCTGTAACAGTCCTTCTGCAGCTCAGTCTACCAACTCTGCCCTCTGTTTCATTCTTCTGCAACCCAGTCTTTAAACTCATCACTCTTTAACAGTCCTTCTGCACAACAGTCTCCAACCTCTGCTCTCTTTAACAGAACTTCTGCCACCCAGTCTCCAAACTCTGCTCTGTGTAACAGGCCTTCTGCACCCCAGTCTCCAACCTCTTCTCTCTGCAACGATACTTATCCACCTCAGTCTCCAACTTCTGCTCTCAGCAACAGTCCTTTTGCACGCAAGTCTCTAAACTCTGCTCTCTGTAAGATCCATCTGAACCCCAGTCTCCAAACTCTGCTCTCTGTAACAGTCCTTCTGCACCCCAGTCTTCAAACTCTGCTCTCTGTAAGAGTACTTCTGTACCCCAGTCTCCAAACTCTGCTATCTGTAACAGTCCTTCTGCATCTCATTCTCAAACCTCTTCTCTCTGCAACAGTCAT